>NW_026088791.1:0-209620 GCF_024542745.1 Macaca thibetana thibetana | reverse complement strand
TTCAGAGAAAGTTGCGTTTTCGGCACGGCATGGACCGACAAGTACGACGGACCTCTGGCCAGAAATGGTTGTGACACACGCAATGACGTCCTGAAAATTCAACTTGTCGATGTCGCATTCAAACCCGGAACGCGCGACTGCAAAGTCATCGCCGGCACGCTTCACGACCCGTACACCGGAACCGATATCGCGTTCTCCACGTCCAATCCTTCGGCCATTCAGATCGACCATGTCGTGGCACTTTCGAGAGCCTGGGACGCGGGGGCAGCGAATTGGACTCCGCAGCAAAGGGTGAACTTCGCCAACGACACGGACGTCAACTTACTTGCCTCCCAAGGCAAAGCAAAACCAATCGAAGTCCGATCAAGGCCTCGACACCTGGCTTCCACCCAACACTGCATTCCAATGTGACTACGCCATCAGATATCTCACCGTGGCCGCGAAATATCACCTGATGATCACTGCCGCCGATGCAGACGCGGCGCGCACTGCCTGCGCACAGAAATGAGGGGAAGAAGATGAGCTCCATAGATTCTGAGGACGAAAACCTGTTGTGGAACGAAATTCTTGCAAGGAGGAGGCGAACCCGCCTCATCGGGGTAATCGCGACAATAGGTCTCACCGCGGGAGCCGCAATCTGGGGGAGGCGTTGCGACCGGAGCCTGGCTCCCCATTCTTGGGTTCTTCGCAGTAATCACGGTAGGCACGGTCATGGTCAACGGCATCAGTGACGCCAGCGACAGAGGAGAACCGATTCGCCTCCTCCGTGCGTTTCTCGTCCTTGTTTCACTGGGGGTCATGGGCTACCTCCTGTTCTCCGGCCGCTTGGTCGAGATGTTGACCCTCGTCCCCGGTCCTATCGACTGAAACCAAAGGTGAAACGGGTGTCCTGCATTCGATCTTTACGGACTCTCGATGTTGTTCGGCTTCAATCTCGAAATCTCCGTCACGAAACGATCCCAACCTCTCGGAAAAAAGGAATTCAGCCCATGACAAACATCGACAGCACAGACACACAGGACGGCGCGGTTTCGAACCAAGAACCCTGGCTGCACCTCGAATCCGCCCTACGGGATATCCCGGCGCCGGGCGCTTCAAATCCCTTACCTGCAGTGAGCACGCCGCGCTCGCCGAGCGCGTGTCCATCCTTGCGTTGCAACCCGACCCGTTTGACGCCCGTGGATTTGCGTACCCCGCAGGCGTACGCGGCACCCCTCCAACGCGCCGCACAGATCCACGCCACACTCGCCGCCCTTGCCCCTGAAGTCCTACCCACCAAGCCTTCTGAGGCGCAGTCGTGAGCAACGAATCGAGTGTTGGCGACCGAATCGCGCCCCCTCATCACCCGCGGGTCGCTGCAACCGCGCTCAAAATGGGGCACCGCGTCCAATTCGCGGAGTCCCGGCGATGGTGGAGAGTGCGAGCCACATCCGGCGATGGCAGGTTCGCGATCCTTACCAGCCCCTTCAACCTCCGCAGGGTCCCGTACTACACGATCCTCGACACCGAGCGCGGTGTGCGCGGCCCGGACGACAGAATCTTCTGCAGCGGTTACGAAGACGACGGCGACATCGCAGATCGGATGCGCGAGCTGATCGCCGGAGACATCCATGTGAGCCGCCGGCCGTCGAAATGCGTAGAGACCCCGCGTCGTCGCGGTCCTCCCACCCACCGATCGGCATACCCCGGGGCCTATTCCGCTCCTGACACATACGAACCCGTCTTCGAAACGGGACATGACACGACAGGAGTTTCCCGCTCATGACTCAGACATACCGTCCCGCAGAAGTTTTTCCCGACCCGGCCGAACGGCGGCTCCGAGCGATGCTCGCGGCCCTCGACGATGCCCTCGCCGGGATAGCCGATGCACGCGAAGAACTCCGAGGGCTCTACACCGGCCCGAGAACGTACCCCGAAGAGCTGGAACTGTTCCTCGCCGCCGAAGCCGACAATCAGGACATCACTACCCACCTCGCCGCCGCAGCCCGCGATATCCGTGCCGCGCTCGCGATCCTTCACAGCACCACAACCGCGTCCGTGTCGAAACTCCTCGACGTCGCTGCAATCGACATACCCACAAGGTGACAGCTGCCGCTGACGTGAGGCGAACGAACAAGGCCCACATCGAAAGGGGACACCACAGATGACTGCCACCCGACCCGCCGCCACCGCGCACCAGCACGGCAACGGATCCCTCACACCCCGCAGCGGAACCGGCAACAGGTTTCGACGCCGATAACCTCACAGCCGCAGACGAAACTCGCGATCGACATCGGAAGAGTCGCGATCGAAGCCAGTGAAGGTGTCCCCTACGGCTCAGAGCCCGACGAGTTCTTCCCCTGGCAGACAGGGAAAGCTGTCTTCTACTGGCTACAGCTCAACGGTCACCGGCGCATCACCACTGAAGAGGCGGACGAGTTACGACAGGTGTCGAATTGCGCGCTGCAGTACGGCAACATCGCCAGCCGAGAAGCCGCCCACAGTCTGATCGCCCGGTTCCTGGAAACCGAACCCGCCAAGGCGCGTCCCGATATCGGTACGGCAACCGCCGAAAAATGTCGGCGGTTCAGATGGTTCCGCCCCTGCCGAACCTGCGGAAGAGGAGACGAATGCGAAGGCGGTAACACGGTGCCCGATCTGCTTCGGACTGAATGGGTCTCACAACACGATTCACGAGCGCTACCCGGCCGGCGGCGGCGGAACCAACAAACCCTGCCCGAACTCCCTGCCAGCCGTTATAGAAGAAGTGAAGACGCACTGCCGGTGCGTCACGCCGGACTGGTACCACGATGGGCTGGACTCGGATATCGACGGACGCCTGTGCCGCCGGTGCCGTCTGCGGCAGGACATCCCGTACAGGGATCTCGTCAACTCGCCGGTTGCCCGTACCGCAGTGTCAGCGTTTCAGTGTCGCTGCACTAGCCCTACGAAACGCCGTGGAAAGTACTGGACCCTCACGAAGGTGGGGATTGGGAGCACGCGTGGCAGACGATTGCAGATCTCGAAGACTGCGCCGGCCGCTTCGACGCAAGTGAGAGAACGGAAGTGAGGGAAAGTGGTCGAGAAAATCGCTAAGCATGGAAGACACGCTACGAGTCGAGCGAAACTGGGCACGCATGTCCTCAGTCCAGTCGGCCCCGAGAATTTCAGTGAGCACTACTACGGAGTGCGAATCACCAGTACCCCACTGGGCAGGCTGCGCGGGCTTTTCAGAGAGTGGTTCCTCGTTCCACCCGACTTTCATCCAGCGATACCGGTGTGCATCTACGGACATGGCGTCGAACCTAAACCTGAATCCACCGATGAGCTTGTGAAAGTTGATCCGAATCGACGACACGAGCAAGAACTGTTTCCAGGCAGGGCGTGGACCGCTGGTCTACCCAGCTTTTCCACGATTGACGAGTGTCGGGCCGCTGTCGGCGATTCGGTCAGATTTCAAGTGATGGGTGGCGGGCTGTACCCGATAGTGTTGGCCCACAGTCGAAGCCACACAGCGGTCCACGGCCAGTGAGTGGGCAGTCGCAGGATCGGTTTTCGTTGCGGGTCGAGTCAATCGAGCGGGGATGTTGACGATCTTGCGTCGGAGCGTGGCCCCGCGGGAATGTGAATGCCGGTCGCCGGCAAGAACGCCGGTTGCCCGAAGCAGATTGTGGGCGATCGCCGCGCACAACACCCAGGCGGAGTTTGCCCCCGAACTTCCCCGATGGCATGTGTGCAAGTGGCCCGTCGATGAGATCAGCGAACACGGTTTCGATAATCGCGTGCCGGCGGTGTGTGACATCTGCGTCGGCGGTGAGCCGGGTGGTGTTGGTGAAAAAGGGGTGATACCGCCAGACGGGAAACAACGTATCCGGGAATCGTGCGTCTTTGACGCGGCGCACAATCAGCCGGGCGGCGACCGGGGTCTTGGTGGAAGTGAAAGCGGTGTAAGTGGTTTCGGCGACTTCGGCATCGGAAATCCAGTCACCGGTCTCGGGGTCTCGTACCGCGCCGGGATACTTCACGGGTGTCCAGGCGTCTTCGGCAATCGAATCGATTGCCCGCGCGACGGCGGTGTTCTTGGCCATCACGACCGAGAATTCGACCTTTGAGCGCAAGCAAGCGGTCACGACGGAGCGGGTGCCGTAGGCAGAATCGCCACGAACGAGGATCGTGCCGACCGCACCCGCTTTTCGGGCGGTGACGATGGCTTGGGTGACCATCCGGCCTGCGCCTTTACCCGATGCGGCTTTGCCTGCTCGTAGCCGCATCCCGGTGATGACCGGTGCGGAATCGGCGGTGCTGAGTATCGTTGCGAGCGGTGAGAGTCCTTTGCGGAGGACCTGCTTTCCGGCGATTTTTGCATGTCCGTAGGAGGCGCCTTCTTTGGCGTGGCCGTAAACGGGGCGCAGCAGCGAATCGATGTCAATGAACGCGTGATCGACGAGTCCGGGGAGAATATCGGTGCGGGAGGCGAGTGAGATGAGGTGTTCACGCAGCACTGATTCGAGTTGGCGATTGTGCCCGAAAGTGAACTCACGCAGCAGTGTTCCGATAGTGGAGGGTGCGTAGACGTTGCCGAACAGCTCCTTCATGCCGCCGGAGCGAAGGACGTCGATGTCGTCGATGCTGTCCGCGCCCGCGCACATCCCGGCGATCAGTGTCACCAATTTTGGTGCCCGGATTCGCTGCCCCGGATGCGATTTTCGTGGCGGTGATCGAGATCTTCTCGGCGAGGAGGTCCGTGAGCCTGGTCTGCTCGGCCAACGTCATCACCGGGACCAGTCCCGCGCACGAGACGATGTGGTTCTCGTTGAACACTGCGGAATCTTCGACGAACTTGTGGGACACTTTCACTGGAAGTGCCTTTCCTGAGCTGGTGGATTTGTTGCGTGAGAACTCAAATCATCCCAGTTCAGGGGGCACTTTCTTCAGTTAGACACTCCGGTCAATGGAAGTTCTATCGGTGGATTCAGGCTAAGGGTGCCGGCGGGCCGGAGTCGGGCGAGGGGTCCTGAGTCAGCGGCCGTCGATGGTCTGCTGGAGCACGGCCGCATATTGGGCTTGAACTGCGGTAGTGGCATGTCCCCGTGGTTGGTTTCTCCTTGGGGCGTAACGGGTTTGACGCGTGTCCGCACCCCCGCCACTGCACTCGGCGGGGCGGCAGGAACTACAGCGGTTTGGCAGGTCGTTTTTGACTGGCTGGATGAGGTGAGCAGGTCGTCGGCACCATGCGGTCCCCTCATGTGTTTCAACAGCCGGACGGGCATCGCCTTTCCGTCGATATCGTGCGGTGGCCGAAGTCGAAATTGCCTGGTATGTGGTGTGTTTCGAGTTGCAGGATGCACTGGTAGTTGGCTGGCCGCTTGTCCTTACAGTGCCCCGCGCCTCGGCTGATGCCACCCGAGGCGCGGTGCACTGAATTAAGCTGAAGCTGCCCTATTGAGCGATGTAGCCGCCGTCGACTACGACTTCGGACCCGGTCATGAACGAGGACTCATCCGAGGCAAGAAACAGTACCACCGTGGATACCTCCTCCGGCTGGGCCGCACGACCCAGGATGGTGGTGCCCAAGGAGAGCCTTCTTCCCTTCGGGATCGGCCAGGATATCGTTTGTCATCGCCGTCGCAATCACTCCTGGGTGCACCGAGTTCACTCGAATCCCGAACTCTTGCAGGTCCACTGCAGCGGCTTTCGTCAGAGTCCGCACTGCACCCTTCGATGCCTCGTAGGCGGCTGCATTTGGGGCGCCGATGATCCCGTACATGGACGAGATGTTGACGATCGACGGCGCCTTCGACTCCTTCATCGCAGGGATGATCGTCTTGCAGCCCAGGTACGTGCCCTTGGCATTGACCGCGAAGATGCGGTCCCACACGTCTTCCTCCGTGTCCTGCAGTGACGTGAAAGCGAGGATGCCCGCATTGTTCACCAGGATGTCGACGCGGCCGTGGGACTGGACGGCATGGTCGACGACAACCTTCCAACCTGCCGAACTCGAGACGTCGTGCTGCACGAAAGACGCAGTACCGCCGTCCTTCTCGATCAGCTTGACGGTCTCCTTGCCGCCTTCGACGTCGATATCGGTGACGACAACGGCGGCACCCTCTTCCGCTAACAGCTGGGCGTGCGCGCGCCCCATACCTGTGGCGCCACCGGTCACGACGGCAATTTTTGCCTTCAACACGCTTGGTCATTTCATTCCCTTCGGATTTCGCACCAACTTTTTGTTGGCGAATTCGTTCAAGCCGAACTTGGCGAGCTCGCGACCGAACCCCGATCCCTTGACACCGCCGAACGGTAGGTCCGGGGCCGTCTTGCTGGTGCCGTTGATCCAGACCATTCCGGTTTCGAGTTCCTCGGCCACTCGGCCGGCCTTGTCCGGATCCGAGGTGAACACACTGGATGAGAGGCCGAACGGGGAGTCGTTGGCCAGGTCGATCGCCTCATCTAGAGACCGGGTGCGGTAGAGGACCGCTACCGGGCCGAACAGCTCTTCGCGGAATGCACGCATCTCGCGTGTAACTCCAGCCAGCACGGTGGGCGGGTAGTAGGCGCCGACCCCCATTCCGGTCGGTTGCCACCCAAGAGAGCCTCGGCCCCGCGGGAGAGTGCGTCCTGGACAAGCTCGTCGACTTCCTCGACTCCCGCGTGCGACGCGAGTGGCCCGAGCTTTGTCTCGGGGCTGGTCGGGTCGTCGGGTAGCCAGCCAGCCATCCCGTCGACGAACTTCGTTACGAATTCGTCGTACACGCTGTCGTCGACGAGAAACCGCTTCGACGCAGTGCACGCCTGTCCGCCGTTTCCGAGCCGACCGACGACGGCGGCGGCAGCAGCGATGTCTATGTCGGCATCTTCCAATACGATGAAGGGGTCCGAACCGCCCAGTTCAAGTACGCATTTCTTCAGGTGCCGGCCCGCTACCTCAGCGACGGCCGACCCTGCCTTCTCCGATCCGGTCAGTGACACACCTTGGACTCGCTGATCCGCTACAGCCGCAGCGACCTGGGCTGAGGAGACGAAGGCATTGCGATATACGTCGGTCGGCAGCCCGGCTTCGAGGAAGACTCGCTCGATGGCCAGGGCGGACTGCGGGCAGTTGCGCGCATGTTTGAGGATGATCGTGTTGCCCAGTGCGATGTTGGGAGCAGCGAAGCGTGCCACCTGGTAATAGGGGTAGTTCCACGGCATGACTCCGACGAGCGGTCCGATCGGCTCGGTCCGCACGACCGCCGTCCCGCTACCGGCGATGTCGAGGGTCTCATCCTGCATGAATTCTGCGGCGTGGTCTGCGTAATACTGATAGATCGAGGCAACCAGCTCCACCTCGCCTTGTGCTTGTGCGATCGGTTTGCCCATCTCCAAAGTGAGCAGCTTGGCCAGTTCGTGGGATTGTTCTCGATAGAGTTCGGCGACCCTGCCAAGCGCAAGGCTTCTTTGTTCGAGATCTGTTGCGCGCCAACTCCTGTAGGCGTTTTGCGCTGCTGCCGATGAGGACGTCCACCAACTCGTCGTCCGATATTTCCGGATACCGCGCGAATTCCTGACCGTTGGCAGGGTCGATGGTGGTGTACACACCCATGGTCGTCTCCTGTTTTCGTATCGATCGGGAGTCAGGCGTCGACGGTGTCGGCCGTCTTCAGAGCAAAGCCCTGATAGCCCCCCTCGGTGACGTCTGCCAGGACGGCGCGGTAGTTGCCGAGCCCGCCAAGGTAGAACAGCACGCTGGGCTTCTTTCCTGGAACATTGGCCCCGAAGATCCATGAATCAACCTTGGTGAAGACGGTCATGTTCGCGATGTCCGTGCAGGTCGCGGTCCATGCGGATTCCGCCTCCGGTGTGGGTTCGATCGCCCGCACACCTGTCCGCTCGACGTAACCTATGGTGTCGCTGATCCACTCGACCTGAGTTTTCGATGCTTGGAGGAAGGTTCGTGAACGGTCCGTTGGGGCCGAGCACCATGAACCAGTTGGGGAAGTTCGCGGTGGCAATCCCCAGGTAGCTGGTGGGTTGGCCGTCCCAATGGTCGTTGATGTTCAGGCCACCGCGACCGGAAATGGTCATGCGGCGGTAGTTCCCGTCGACGGCGTCGAAGCCGGTGGCGAAGACCAGGACGTCCAATTTGTGCAGGACGCCGTCCTCGGTCACCACGCCCCTTGGCTGTGATCTCACGAATGGGGTTTTCCTTGATGGCGACCGCCTCGACGTTCGGGCGGTTGAAGACCTGGAAGTACCCGTCGTCGCACAACGGTCGTCTCGCGAATAGTCCGGTGGGCGTCAGTTTGCGGGCAGTCTCCGGGTCTTCGATCATGGCGGTGATCTTCGAGCGAATGAACGATGCTGCAGTTTCGTTGGCTTCTTCGTCGGTAGCGATGTCACCGAAGGTTCCGAACATGAATCGGAAACCGCCGCCCTGCTCCCATGCCTCTTCGTAGACCCTGAGGCGTTCTTCCGCGGACACGCTCATGGCCGGAACAGTAGATTCCTCGAAGCCGAATGCCACCGAGGATCTTTTGACCTGAGTCCAGATGTTCTCGTAGTCGGCTTTGACTGCGTCGATCTGCTCGTCGGTCACCGCGCGCTTGCCGACCGGCACCGAGTACTGGGGAGTTTCGCACGAATACAGTGAGGTGTTCGACCGTTGGCGCCAGGGCCGTGATGACCTGTTGCCCAGTAGATCCGGTACCGATCACGCCGACGCGGCGGCCGGTGAGATCCTTGCCCTCGGGCCACGCTGCGGTGTGGATGGTCTCGCCTTCGAATGTCTCGAGACCGGGCAGATCCGGTCGATTGATGGCGGAGAGGAGCCCGACAGCATTGACGACGTAGGTAGCGCGGTAGATCTCGCCTGTGTCGGTGGTGACTTCCCACAGTTGTTCGTCTTCGAGATACACCGCAGATTCGACGGCAGTGCCGAAGTGGAAGTGCCGGCGTAGGTCGAACCGGGAAACGACATCCTCAAGGTATTCGAGAATCTCGGGTTGAGTGGTGTAGGTGTGCTTCCAGGTACCGTCCTGAAGCAGGTCACGGTCGAATGAGAACCGGTAGACGTGGCTTTCGGTGTCGGACAGTGCACCCGGGTAGCGGTTCCAGTACCACGTGCCGCCCGGGCCGTCTGCCTTGTCGAAGCCGACCGTCGTGAGGCCGAGCTCGTTGGCCAGTTTGTGGACGGCGTAGATCCCGCCGAATCCGGCGCCGATGACGATGGCATCGACAGTGGTCAGGGCCTTTTGTGTAGTCATGGTTTGAAGTCCTTGGTCGTTACGAGGAATGAAAGTTCAGGCGTGGTACCAGGCGGATAGCTGCGCAAATTCCTCGGCAACAAGCGGGGAACGGCCGGCCAGAAACGGGTAGACATGCTGCTGCCCTTCCCCGATCGAAAGGGTGACATCGACACCGGCAGCTTCGGCGCGTTCGGCCACTCGGGTGGCATTGTCGAGGAGTGATTCAACGCTGCCAGCCGTGAGATACAGCCGTGGGAAGCCTGCGAAGTCGGCGTGCAGCGGGTTCGCGAGTGGAGTGGGTCGGGTCGACGGTGCCTCCGAGAACGCCGGAGATCATGCCTTCCAACAACTCTGGTGTGATCAGCGCATCGGTGTCGTTGTTGGTGACCAGAGTCTGGCCTTTGTTCTCCATGTCCAGCCAGGGGGAGAAGGCAATGACACTGCCAGGGCCACTTTTGCCTTGGTCGGCGAGGGCCAGAGCGATGGCGATAGCCAGGTTCCCGCCTGCCGAATCACCGATGGTGGTGATATCACGAGCGGTGATGCCGGAAGCCACGAGCGCGTCGAACGCTGCGACACCGTCCTCGATCTGCGCGGGATGTGTGTGTTCCGGGGCGCGCCGGTAGTCGAGCACGAGACTGGCCGATCCGAGCGCTTTAGCGACGTGGCCAGCAAGTTTGCGGTGGCTCGATGCGGAGCCGACGGCGAAACCTCCACCGTGGGTGTGTAGAGCAGAACTTTCGACCGATCTGCTCCTTCGGGCAAGCACCAGATGCCGGGGACGCCGCCGACAGTGTCTTCGCGGTAAGTCACCCCTTCGGGTTCTACGGTCGGTTGGTGCCACTCGTCGAAGATCGAACGCAGTAGACGGATCGTCAGATCCGGTGTGCTCGACATGATCTCAGACCAATCGGCATAGAGTTCTCGCAGTACGTCATCGGTGCTGTCATCATGTGTGGCGTTCGAATCGCTGGCAACGGCGGTGCTCATGGGTTCTCCTGGGCTCGTCACGGCGAAAAGGAAATCGGCCGCGGTCTGATATGTCGGGCGTGCCACACACTGGAAGTTTTGTGACGGGCAGCACTCCCTTCTAGAACCAACGTAGGAGCACAATGCACGACACCTGTGTTCCGTTATGAAACAGTCGGCAGTCAGGATGCGTGGTCATGATGAGGACACCGCCACATTCCTTCCACCCGAAGAGGTGCTTGTTCATGCGCGCATATGCAGTGTTTTCCCGACGATACGACGATCCACGAAGTGGAGGTCCCCGTGCCGGCGCCTGAAGGGAGCAGCGTTCTTCTGCGGGTGCTGAGAGCCGGTGTGTGTCACACCGACACACACCTACGCGAGGGTGGCTATGACCTCGGCAGCAAAGGGATGATGAACATGAAAGACCGTGGCGTCGAATACCCCATGGTGCTCGGCCACGAAGTCGTCGGCATCGTAGAGCAGGTAGGCGAAGCCGTGGACACTGTACGCCCTGGTGATGTCCGCTTGATCTATCCGTGGATCGGATGCGGCGAATGCCGCCAGTGCCGATCAGGCCATGACAACAGTTGCGCCACAGGAAGAAACCTCGGTGTTGCCCGTCACGGCGGGTACGCCGAATACGTCCTCGTTCCCGACGCGAATACCTCGTCGACATCGACGGACTGGATCCGAGTTGGGGCTGCGACGCTTGCCTGTTCAGGATTGACGGCCCACAGTGCGGTCGACAGGATCCTTCCGCTCGAACCGGACGAGCCGGTCGTCGTTTTCGGTGCGGGCGGGCTAGGGCTGACAGCTATCGCGATCCTGCGTGCGCGAGGACATCGGGCGATCTGCGCGGTCGACCGCGCAGATCAGAACCTGTCCCTCGCTCGCGACATGGGCGCATCGGCCACCGTGCTCTCGGGTTCGGATACAACAGCGCGCGACGTTCGACGCGCTGTGGGAGGGCCGGCCGGGGCGGTCATCGACTTCGTCAACAATGGAGCCACCGCAACACTGGGGTTCGAGGTGTTGGCCAAGGCAGGAATCATGGTGCAGGTCGGACTCTTCGGCGGCGAATTCACCGTCCCCCACGGCACTACTCGCTTTGCGCATGATTCGCCTCGAAGGCAGTTTCGTCGGAACGCTCGACCAACTGCGAGACCTCGTTCGGATCGCCCAAACGGGGCAGATCCCACCATTCCGATAGCCGAGCGTGCCCTGTCGGCAGCGGAGGTCACCCGCGCATTGGATGAGCTCACGGCAGGTGGCGTTGCTGGACGCATCGTCCTTACTACTCCACACTAGAAAAGTGAGCGACCGCGCACACCGCGACGACGCCGTACGACGCGCGCGCGAGCAACTGATCACTCAGGGGCTCGTGCGGGCTTCGCTGCCTGCATCGCTTGTCGCGCACGAAATCGAGCAGAGTTGGCGCCGTTCGGTCTCGCTGAGCGTTGACCCGGCAGCAGGTCCTCACATAGTCGGCGAAATAGATCCCGACACAGCCATCCTGCGCGCTGCTGGTCGCATTCTCGACCAGTGGCAGACCAACCTGACCGATTCGCGTATGACCCTGTTTTTTTGGCCGACGAGGCAGGTCGCATAGTCTCACGCCGCATCGTCGACCCGCAGGACGAGCCCTCCCTGGACCGCGCCAACGCTGTCGAAGGTTTCGACTTCTCCGAGCAAGCCCTGGGCACCAACGGTTTGGGCACGCCGATCGAAGCACGCGGAGTAGTGTTCGTCCGCGGAACAGAACACTTCAACGACGCGCTTGCATCCCTGGCATGTGCCGGAACGCCTATCAAGCATCCGATCACGGGCAGAATCGTCGGATCGCTGTCCATCGCATCTCATGTCGATTCGGCCAGTCCCCTGATGGTGTCGATGGTCCGGCAAGCCGGGTACGAGATTTCCGAAGCCCTCGAACTCATGGCCGATTCGCGAGATCTCGAGCTGGCGCGCACATATCGCAACTTGCGCACCTCCAAGAATCCGGTACTGGTGATGAACTCAGGAACCGTGATGACCGACCTCCCGGCTCTCGCGCACTTCGACGCGGAAGCACACGCAGGGTTGTGGGACACCTTGCGCCGGTATCGGTGGGATGAGGACAGCATGCGTCTCGAGCTACCGACTCTCGGCACCGAGGCAACCGTCCGCCGATTAGGGCGAGCAGGGCAGGACGCGATCTTCGCGCTCGAATTCACTGATCCGAGCGATGCAGAGTCTGCGTCCGAGGATGCAGTGATGGGTCTGGATTGGCGACGACGCGACGATGCACCCTCGGCGTCGCCTGATCCGTTACCCGACCGCGACCACGGATCAACGGGCAATTTCACGGCGACGTCCACTCATGCCCGCGGATCGTCAACGCCGTCCCTGAGCCGCTACGAAGAAGCGGAGCGTGATGCAATCAACCGGGCATTGTCGGAAACGAATGGGAACAAGTCGTTGGCGGCGGGACTGTTAGGGATCGGCCGTACCACCCTGTACAGGAAGATGCGGGCGTTGAAGATTCGTAGCTGACCCCTCGGAACGTCATTGTTCGGTATCGACGATCCGCAGAATGCGCGATTTCCGCGCGACGATACCTCTATCAGCGAGGAACCTGGCGGCAAGAGCTCTGGAACAGTGGCCAGCTGACCGTGTCCGGAAGCGATGGCGCTCGCCGCGCTCCTGAGACTGAAAACTCGGCATCTAGTCTCAGTGCTGCCGGAGACCGATGACGTATTGCAGGACCACTCGCAGCGCTGGGTTAGTACTGTCTCTCCGCCACGCTGCCCGCATGTCCACGTCTGCCGTCGAATCACATAGCGGCACGAAAACCACATGAGGGTCGGTGACGTTGTCCGCCACCGACGACAACGTCAGGTGACAGCCCGACCTCGGCCGCCACCAGAGCCAGAGCGGTCTGGGTGTCCGGTGCGATCTGAACGACATCGGCGACGAACCCGCGGGCGACGGCGAGTCGGCGCAGCCGATCAGGAAGGACAGATCCTTCGTGGAACGGCAGTGAGATGAACTGCTCGTTCGCGAGTCGGTCGATATCGACCCGAGTCGCACCGGCCAACGTGTGTGTGTCGGCCACTGCCACGACCAGCATGGTCGACTAGTACCACCTCGGACTCCACGCTCGCAGGAATGACATCCCACCTACCCAACGCTATGTCGGTGTCCCCGCTGAGCAGCCTCTTCATGGCTGGCTGAGCGAAGTTCTGGCTGGAAAGTTCCAACTCGATACCTGGATGCTCAGAGCGCACGATGCGGGCAAGCCGCGCGACCATGCGATGCGTCGAGACGCCGGCGAACGCGATTCGCACCAAACCACTCTCGCCGCCGGCGGCCGACTTGACTGCGTCTTCCGCGCTACGCAAACCTTCGAGGACTGCGCGTGCAGGTTCGATCAATGCCTGACCGCTGGCCGTCAATTTCACGGAACGGGTATTTCGATCGAACAGTCTTGCACCCAGATGCTTTTCGAGTTGTTTGATGGTGCGACTGAGGGGCGGCTGCGCCACATGCAGTCGGGCCGCGGCGCGACCGAAGTGAAGCTCCTCGGCGACGGCGAGGAACGCGCGAAGTTGTTCGACATCCATCCAGGGACTCCTTTATTGCATCTACGGTAATACACAAGTATCAATTAAGTATTGGACTGACAAGTAATGGTGGGGTTGATAGTTCTCGTATGGAAACGCTGAACCCCGAAGTACCCGACGATGTCTTCTCCGACGTGCTGAAGCAGATTTCACACTTCGTGCGGTCGTGGGTGGTTCCGCGGGAACTCGAGATCATGAACACCGACGCAATACCTGCCGATATACGGACACAGTCTGCAGAGATGGGCTTGTTCGGTTTTTCGATACCCCAGAAGTGGGGCGGGCTTGGGCCTCAACCTCATTCAGGATGTCGAGCTTGCCATGGAACTCGGCTACACCTCGCTGGCACTCCGCTCGATGTTCGGAACCAACAACGGTATCGCCGGGCAGGTCCTCGTCGGGTTCGGAACCGAGGATCAGAAAGCGCAGTGGCTACCGGGCATGGCCGCCGGTGACATCGTCGCCTCGTTTGCGCTGACCGAGGACGGGGCAGGATCGAACCCCGCAGGGCTCAGGACGACCGCCAAGGCAGACGGCTCGGGCTGGATGATCAACGGCAACAAGCGATACATCACCAATGCGCCCATCGCCGACATGTTTGTCGTCTTCGCCAAGCTGGATCCGAAGCCGGAGAGCGGAAACGGTATCGCAGTCTTCCTTGTCCCGGCAGATACTGCCGGGATCGAGATCGGGGTCAAGGACGCCAAGATGGGCCAGCAAGGGGTCGGGCACTGCGGACGTGACGTTCACCGACGTGAAGGTCGACGCCGAGTCACTGGTCGGCGGAAAGGGAGACATCGGATACAAGGCGGCGATGACCTCGCTGGCACGCGGACGTGTGCACATCGCGGCACTCGCTGTCGGCCAGGCGCAACGTGCGCTCGACGAGTCCGTCGCGCACGCAGCAGCATCGACTCAGGGTGGCGAACCAATCGGAAACTTCCAGCTAGTTCAGGCGATGATCGCCGACCAACAGATTGGGGTCATGGCGGGCCGGGCCATGGTCCGTGAGGCAGCGAGGGCCTGGGTCGAGGACACCGATCGGTGGATAGCTCCATCGGCCGTGAAACTGTTCTGCACCGAAATGGTCGGCAAGGTCGCTGATCTGGCTGTCCAAATCCATGGCGGGGCAGGGTATATGCGGGAGGTTCCGGTCGAGCGGATCTATCGTGACGTTCGGCTACTTCGCTTGTACGAGGGCACGAGCGAAATTCAGCGCCTGATCGTCGGAGGCGGATTGATTCGCGCGCAGCAGAAGCGCAGCAAGTGAACGCACCCACTCGAGGGGTTCACCGTCGTGGCGATCGAACAGGCCGTCGCAGCACCCCTTGCAACCAGAAACCTCGCCGATCTTGGTGCCCGAGTGATCAAGATCGAACGGACCGACGGAGGTGATCTGGCACGTGGCTACGACCATGCAGTGCATGGAACGGAGTGCGCACTTCGTGTGGCTCAACCGAGGCAAGGAATCCCTCGCCATTGATCTCAAATCAAACCGAGGTCGCAGTATCGTCCACCGGCTGATCGAGAACGCGGACGTTTTCGTACAAAATCTTGCCCCTGGTGCTTCAGAGCGACTCGGATTCGGCGCGAACGAATTACGCGCGACGAAGCCGAGTCTGGTCGTCGTCAACATGTCTGGATTCGGTAAGGGTGGGCCGATGCAGGATCGCAAGTCCTACGACATGCTGATCCAGGCCGAAGCGGGCTTGATTTCCATTACCGGAACACCGGACGAACCCGCCAAGACGGGAGTACCTACGGCCGACATCGCTACTGGCATGTATTGCGCTCAAGCAGTGCTTGCGGCATTGCTCAGGCGTGGGCCGCACGGGTGCTGGTGCGACGATCGACATCTCGATGCTCGACTCGACGGTGGAGTGGTTGGGGCACGCGATGTACACACAGATGTACACCGGCGCGCAGCCTCCCGCGGATGGGTGTCAGTCACAGCTCCATCGCCCCGTACGATGCATATCCGACCCAGGACGGACAGATACTGATCGGCGTCCAGAACGATCGCGGTTGGCAGACCCTCGTCACTGACGTACTAGGAATTCCGGAGATGGCCGAAGACCTGCGCTTCGCCACTAATGTTTTACGCGTCCAGAACCGCGCTGAATGCGATGCCGTCGTCGCCGCACGCACATCGTTGTTCACGACAACAGATCTCGACACGAAGTTGGCTGCCGCCGGCATCCCTGCGGCCCAGGTGAAACAGATGAGGCAAGTCATCGAGCATCCGCAGATCGTCGAACGCGACCGTTGGCGGACCGTCGGCACCGAACACTCGACCGCACGGGCTTTGCTGCCACCGGCGACGTTCGCTGACTTCGAGGCACGCATGGGCGACGTTCCCGCACTGGGGCAGCACACACGCTCGTTGTTGATCGAATCCGGGCAGGATCCGGACACGGTGGACACCATGCTGCGTGAAGGCGTCGCCGTGCAGGACCCTGCTTTCGACACCGACCTCGTTCGGTGATACGACTATCCCAATCACACTTCAGAACAGGACAATTCATGATTTCAGGGCGTACAGCGGTCATCACCGGCGGTGCCCAGGGCATCGGTCTCGCGATCGCGACACTGTTCGCCGAAAACGGGGCGAACATCGTGATCGGCGATCTCGACGAAACGAAAGCGAAAGAAGCCGCCGCCGCTCTACCTACGGACGCCGTCGGGGTGCGTTGCAACGTGACCTCCGCCGAAGACGTGCAAGCCTTGGTGGACAGTGCCGCTTCTTCGTTCGGGTCGATTGACATCATGGTCAACAATGCGGGGATCACCCGTGATGCAACCATGCGGAAGATGACCGAGGATCAGTTCGATCAGGTCATCGACGTGCACCTGAAAGGGTGTTGGAACGGCACGCGGATCGCGGCCGGCGTCATGCGCGAAAACGGCGGGGGATCGATCATCAATCTGTCCTCGATTTCAGCGAAGGTGGGCTTTATCGGCCAGAGCAACTACTCGGCCGCGAAAGCCGGAATCGTCGGCCTGTCCAAGGCAGCAGCGAAAGAAGTTGCGCACCTCGGTGTCCGAGTGAATGTGATTCAGCCGGGTTTGATCAAGACGGCGATGACCGAAGCGATGCCGCAGAAGGCATGGGATCAAAAGATGTCGGAAATCCCGATGCAGCGTGCCGGTGACCCCCGTGAGGTGGCGTCGGTTTCGCCCTGTTCTATGCCTCTGACCTGTCCTCGTACATGACCGGAACGGTCTCCGAGGTCACCGGCGGACGCTACATGTAGCGACCGCCGCCGGTCTCAATTGCTCGATCCACGCATCCAAGAAGGAAATTCATGCCAAACGCCGTCATCTGCGAACCGCTGCGCACACCAGTCGGACGCTTCGGGGGAGTATTCCGCGACGTCGCACCGCAGGAACTCGCTGCCATCGTGATCAAGGAACTGTGCGCCCGCACCGGACTGGACGGGACCGTGATCGACGACGTCATTCTCGGACAAGCGTCACCGAACGGAGAGTCACCGGCCATCGGACGCGTCGCAGCACTCGACACCGGCCTCGGGATCGAGGTACCCGGTCAGCAGGTCGACCGACGATGCGGCTCCGGCCTACAGGCTGTTCTGCAAGCGTGCATGCAAGTGCAGTCGGGTGGCAGCGATCTGGTCCTCGCCGGGGGAGTCGAAAGCATGAGTCAGGCCGAGTTCTATGCCACCCGGCATGCGGTGGGGCGTTAAGGCCGAATCGGTAGTGTTGAGCGATCGATTGGCACGGGCCCGTGTCACCGCAGGCGGGACGAACTTCCCGGTGCTCGGCGGGATGATCGAAACCGCCGAGCACCTACGTGCAGAGTTCTCCATCAGCCGTGCAGATCAGGACGCACTCGCGGTGCAATCGCACCAGCGTGCGGTTACAGCACAGAAGAACGGCGTGTTCGCCGAAGAGATCGCGGTAGTGCCGATTCCGCAGCGGCGCGGCGAGCCACTTCTGGTCGACACCGACGAGCACCCGCGTGCCGACACCTCTGTCGAGGGTCTGGCCAAGCTCCGTCCGATAAGGTCGAAGATCGATCCGGACTCGACTGTCACCGCGGGCAACGCAAGTGGACAGAACGACGGAGCCGCCCTTGCCATCGTGACCACTCCGGGTCGGGCAGCCGAACTCGGTCTCCGGCCCCTGGCACGGTTGGTGAGTTGGGGACTGGCCGGTGTGCCTCCCCGGACCATGGGCATCGGACCCGTGCCGGCATCCGAGAAAGCGCTTAGTCGTGCGGGCTTGACGTTGGCCGACATGGATGTGATCGAGTTGAACGAAGCGTTCGCAGCGCAGACGCTGGCGGTGCTGCGTACCTGGGGAGTTGAAACCCGACGATCAGCGACTGAACCCGCATGGTTCGGGTATTTCGCTGGGACACCCGGTGGGGGCAACGGGCGGCCGGATACTCGCGACGTTGCTTCGTGAGATGCGGCGGCGAGATGTGAGGTACGGCTTGGAGACTATGTGTATCGGCGGTGGACAGGGACTTGCTGCGGTGTTTGAAAACATCCACTGACACTGATAGAGGAACTCGATAAGCATGCGAACATTTAGGACCACCCCGAGGAACTACACGCCGCCGTCCGTGACGATCTGGGTACGAGCGACTGGAAGGCCATCACCCAGAACATGGTCGACCAAATTCGCAGAAGCTACAGGCGACCACCAGTGGATTCACATCGATGTCGAACGCGCCACCGCGGAAAGTCCTTTCGGCGGTCCGATAGCGCACGGATACCTGAGTTTGGCCCTGTTGCCTACACTTGCAGCACAGATTTACACGATCGAAGGTGCCAAGCTGATCGTCAACTATGGATCGAAACAAAGTAAGATTCGTCAACCCTGTACTAGTCGGTGCGCAGGTTCGTCTACGTTCAACATTGGCTTCTGTCGAGGAAGTACACGGCGGGGCACTTCAGATCCAGCTGGAGCATACCCTCGAAATCGAAGGTGCCAAGCGGCCAGCGCTGATCGCCGCAACGATTTCACGCATCGTGTTTCAATAGTGTTGACGACGGTTGAAAAGTGGTTCTGGCCCACTTTCCGTGATCGATTTTGAAAGTTTCAGCCGCTGAGGAGTATTCGTTTGCGAAGCAAGTCGAATCCAGCGCGCCCATTACATTTGTCGTTTGAGCATCTTGATTCGGTTCACGTGGCCTTCGACGGCGCCGGAACTATGCGGCAGGGTCAGCCCGTTTCGGACGGCTGCATGGTCGGTGTCGAGACCTCGGACGAAGCGATGCAAGTGCGGCAGATCATCTGCCGAGACGGCAGACATCCACGAGTTCAATTGTTTGCCAAGGCGTTCGATGAGCATCTCCGCAAACGACTTGACATGGCCTGCAGTTGCTTCGAGATGTGGACAGCTGGCGAGAACCTGCTTGAGCCTGATCTGCTCGTCGTCGGTGAGGTTGTCGGGGTGACGCAGCATCCACGACGTGATCCGCCGCACCTTCGGCACTTTCGGTGTGGACGGTGGTGCTGCCCCTATTCTGCGAAAACGGACGAAGGTAATCCCGGACGGAGCTGTAGCTGCCGCGATATCCCAATGCTCGAAGTTCTTCGTAAAGTACAGCAGCGGAGGCATGGCCGTCATTGAAACGCTCGTGAAGGTATTCGGCGAACTCGTCCAACATAGTTGGCCGGCCCGGCCCGCGGCGCCCCCAACAATTCATCGACACTGCTTGCGTAGTAGAAACGGCGGACGGTCTCCCGTGCCAGTCCGAGTTGCCGTGCGATCGCATCGATTCCTATGCCTTCGTTCTTGAGAGTTGTGACCGCCTCGAATCGCTGTTTCGTGCGGGCGGCGAGTATCGAACTCTCCTGACGAGTCGGGTGTACCTGTTCGGCGGCCATACTCCGTTGCTCCGATGCGGTGCGTTCGATCGAAGGTTTAGCCTGAATCCACCGATGAGCTTGTGAAAGTTGATCCGAATCGACGACACGAGCAAGAACTGTTTCCAGGCAGGGCGTGACCGCTGGTCTACCCAGCTTTTCCACGATTGACGAGTGTCGGGCCGCTGTCGGCGATTCGGTCAGATTTCAAGTGATGGGTGGCGGGCTGTACCCGATAGTGTTGGCCACAGTCGAAGCCACACAGCGGTCCACGGCCAGTGAGTGGGCAGTCGCAGGATCGGTTTTCGTTGCGGTCGAGTCAATCGAGCGGGGATGTTGACGATCTTGCGTCGGAGCGTGGCCCCGCGGGAATGTGAATGCCGGTCGCCGGCAAGAACGCGGTTGCCCGAAGCAGATTGTGGGCGATCGCCGCGCACAACACCCAGGCGGAGTTTGCCCCGAACTTCCCCGATGGCATGTGTGCAAGTGGCCCGTCGATGAGATCAGCGAACACGGTTTCGATAATCGCGTGCCGGCGGTGTGTGACATCTGCGTCGGCGGTGAGCCGGGTGGTGTTGGTGAAAAAGGGGTGATACCGCCAGACGGGAAACAACGTATCCGGGAATCGTGCGTCTTTGACGCGGCGCACAATCAGCCGGGCGGCGACCGGGGTCTTGGTGGAAGTGAAAGCGGTGTAAGTGGTTTCGGCGACTTCGGCATCGGAAATCCAGTCACCGGTCTCGGGGTCTCGTACCGCGCCGGGATACTTCACGGGTGTCCAGGCGTCTTCGGCAATCGAATCGATTGCCCGCGCGACGGCGGTGTTCTTGGCCATCACGACCGAGAATTCGACCTTTGAGCGCAAGCAAGCGGTCACGACGGAGCGGGTGCCGTAGGCAGAATCGCCACGAACGAGGATCGTGCCGACCGCACCCGCTTTTCGGGCGGTGACGATGGCTTGGGTGACCATCCGGCCTGCGCCTTTACCCGATGCGGCTTTGCCTGCTCGTAGCCGCATCCCGGTGATGACCGGTGCGGAATCGGCGGTGCTGAGTATCGTTGCGAGCGGTGAGAGTCCTTTGCGGAGGACCTGCTTTCCGGCGATTTTTGCATGTCCGTAGGAGGCGCCTTCTTTGGCGTGGCCGTAAACGGGGCGCAGCAGCGAATCGATGTCAATGAACGCGTGATCGACGAGTCCGGGGAGAATATCGGTGCGGGAGGCGAGTGAGATGAGGTGTTCACGCAGCACTGATTCGAGTTGGCGATTGTGCCCGAAAGTGAACTCACGCAGCAGTGTTCCGATAGTGGAGGGTGCGTAGACGTTGCCGAACAGCTCCTTCATGCCGCCGGAGCGAAGGACGTCGATGTCGTCGATGCTGTCCGCGCCCGCGCACATCCCGGCGATCAGTGTCACCAATTTTGGTGCCGGATTCGCTGCCCCGGATGCGATTTTCGTGGCGGTGATCGAGATCTTCTCGGCGAGGAGGTCCGTGAGCCTGGTCTGCTCGGCCAACGTCATCACCGGGACCAGTCCCGCGCACGAGACGATGT
Organism: Macaca thibetana thibetana; assembly: GCF_024542745.1. NCBI lineage: Eukaryota > Metazoa > Chordata > Mammalia > Primates > Cercopithecidae > Macaca > Macaca thibetana. The sequence goes on along the minus strand of NW_026088791.1, from coordinate 188,454 downwards.
GGTTCTCGTTGAACACTGCGGAATCTTCGACGAACTTGTGGGACACTTTCACTGGAAGTGCCTTTCCTGAGCTGGTGGATTTGTTGCGTGAGAACTCAAATCATCCCAGTTCAGGGGGCACTTTCTTCAGTTAGACACTCCGGTCAATGGAAGTTCTATCGGTGGATTCAGGCTAAGCCTGAATCCACCGATGAGCTTGTGAAAGTTGATCCGAATCGACGACACGAGCAAGAACTGTTTCCAGGCAGGGCGTGACCGCTGGTCTACCCAGCTTTTCCACGATTGACGAGTGTCGGGCCGCTGTCGGCGATTCGGTCAGATTTCAAGTGATGGGTGGCGGGCTGTACCCGATAGTGTTGGCCCACAGTCGAAGCCACACAGCGGTCCACGGCCAGTGAGTGGGCAGTCGCAGGATCGGTTTTCGTTGCGGTCGAGTCAATCGAGCGGGGATGTTGACGATCTTGCGTCGGAGCGTGGCCCCGCGGGAATGTGAATGCCGGTCGCCGGCAAGAACGCCGGTTGCCCGAAGCAGATTGTGGGCGATCGCCGCGCACAACACACCAGGCGGAGTTTGCCCCGAACTTCCCCGATGGCATGTGTGCAAGTGGCCCGTCGATGAGATCAGCGAACACGGTTTCGATAATCGCGTGCCGGCGGTGTGTGACATCTGCGTCGGCGGTGAGCCGGGGTGGTGTTGGTGAAAAAGGGGGGATACCGCCAGACGGGAAACAACGTATCCGGGAATCGTGCGTCTTTGACGCGGCGCACAATCAGCCGGGCGGCGACCGGGGGTCTTGGTGGAAGTGAAAGCGGTTGTAAGTAAGTGGTTTCGGCGACTTCGGCATCGGAAATCCAGTCACCGGTCTCGGGGTCTCGTACCGCGCCGGGGATACTTCACGGGTGTCCAGGCGTCTTCGGCAATCGAATCGATTGCCCGCGCGCGACGGCGGTGTTCTTGGCCATCACGACCGAGAATTCGACCTTTGAGCGCAAGCAAGCGGTCACGACGGAGCGGGTGCCGTAGGCAGAATCGCCACGAACGAGGATCGTGCCGACCGCACCCGCTTTTCGGGCGGTGACGATGGCTTGGGTGACCATCCGGCCTGCGCCTTTACCCGATGCGGCTTTGCCTGCTCGTAGCCGCATCCCGGTGATGACCGGTGCGGAATCGGCGGTGCTGAGTATCGTTGCGAGCGGTGAGAGTCCTTTGCGGAGGACCTGCTTTCCGGCGATTTTTGCATGTCCGTAGGAGGCGCCTTCTTTGGCGTGGCCGTAAACGGGGCGCAGCAGCGAATCGATGTCAATGAACGCGTGATCGACGAGTCCGGGGAGAATATCGGTGCGGGAGGCGAGTGAGATGAGGTGTTCACGCAGCACTGATTCGAGTTGGCGATTGTGCCCGAAAGTGAACTCACGCAGCAGTGTTCCGATAGTGGAGGGTGCGTAGACGTTGCCGAACAGCTCCTTCATGCCGCCGGAGCGAAGGACGTCGATGTCGTCGATGCTGTCCGCGCCCGCGCACATCCCGGCGATCAGTGTCACCAATTTTTGGTGCCGGATTCGCTGCCCCGGATGCGATTTTCGTGGCGGTGATCGAGATCTTCTCGGCGAGGAGGTCCGTGAGCCTGGTCTGCTCGGCCAACGTCATCACCGGGACCAGTCCCGCGCACGAGACGATGTGGTTCTCGTTGAACACTGCGGAATCTTCGACGAACTTGTGGGACACTTTCACTGGAAGTGCCTTTCCTGAGCTGGTGGATTTGTTGCGTGAGAACTCAAATCATCCCAGTTCAGGGGGCACTTTCTTCAGTTAGACACTCCGGTCAATGGAAGTTCTATCGGTGGATTCAGGCTAAACGTATTGCCGCGGCGATTAACCGGTACGCCCGCGAAGCAGAATGGGAACGTCGGCCGACGTTGAGGACAGATCATCGACGGGATCGACGAACGGTGGATCAGTGGCACTATGACGAACTCGGAAACAGGGTTGGTGGTGTACGCGCGGCTCTGCCTGAGATTTGAGGAGCGGATCCGTGGCGCAGTTCCTGTCACGATCATTGCTCCGGAGCCAGAGACCATGACAGTGGGGGCAACTGGCGGAGCTCTGGTGAATCCGGGAGTTGACAATTGACGATGTCGATCACCGTGAACTGTGATGCGTGTGGAACTACTCGAGAAGTTCCGGCGAACTACTTGTCATCGTGCAGTGTCGTGAGATCCGCGATCGAGCCAGGGTGGACACATTTCGTCGACGAGGACTACTGCTCGAATTGCGCTGCAGTGAGGGCGCAGACGTGGCCTCGAGAATCCGAGGGAGGGACTCCATGAGCATCACTGAAATTCGGCCACTAGGTGCCGTTGATGGGGTGAAGGCTCCTGTGTCTCACTCTATTCATGCGATTCCCGGTAAACACCACGCTCGACGAACTCACGGAATTCGCGTGGACGGATCTCTCGACTCCGACAAGGCGATTGGTGCATACCGTTTGGTGTCTCTCGCCGATGACCCTGATGTGTGGGAGCAACTCGGACCCCTCACTTACGCGCGATTCGTCGACGCCCGGCGCATTCGCTGCCTGTCTATTCCGAAGGGCGCTGGATACCGCTCTCGTGTGGGCAATGGCTGGTGCGCACACACGACGATGACCTCATCGTTGTCTCCGACGATGACCTCCGGCTCGGGTACGAGTTACTCGGGTGAAAGAAAAAGAGCCGTCGGAGCGCTCGCCAGGGAGGGACGTTGACCTGGCCTTTTGTGCGTCGATTGCTTGCAGGCACCTGAGCTGTCCAGGTCCGTCTCTACTGTCCGGATCGCACTGAAAGTCCCCGCGGTCATCGAGACAGTTGTTCCCCTCGGCCGCACCAACATCCGGCAAAGGAAGACATCATGGACATCGCATCACTCATCGTCGGCGTCGCAGTAGCCGGCGCATCGGCAGCGCAGGGAGCTGGCGTAGAGCCAGTCATCTGCGTCCCGACACCATCCATACACACCTCGGTAGTCGAGGAACAGGCACCGGCTGTATCCCAGTTCATTCCAGATCCGCAGCCGTACCTGGACCAGGCAACAAACCGCCCTGACGCAGCTCCCCAGACGTGCAGGAGCAGATTCCTCCTGCGTGGCAGGCCTCCCGCGCCACAGGGTCACGCCGGGAAAGTGCGTTACCCCCGGAACTGAAAACAGGACGCCTGCGCGGCGCCAGATACAAGAGATCCTCCCGCCGCAGGCACAGGCTCTGGTCCCCGACGTCGCCCTTCCTGCTCCTGGACCGGACTCGGTTTTCCGCCGGCCGGCTCGGCGCCGGACGGATCCGCTGTCGAAGACGCATCGGCGAATGACACGACACCTGCCGGAGGGCCTGCGCTTCTGCCCTCCGTGTTCAGCGCACAACCATCTAACGCTGCCGGGATACCCTCGCTCACAGGCCTGTTCGCACCGTCGGCGGTGCCGGATTTGAAGTTCGATCCCAGCCTGCCTCGCAATGTCGAGTTTCGCTCGCGCTGTCATCGAAGCTGCGATGCGGGCACTCGGACTTCCCTACCAGTGGGGCGGCGGTTTGTTGACCGGTCCGTCGATGGGTGATGGAACGGGCGGCCCGATCGCCGGGTACGACTGCTCCGGACTGAGTCGTTTCGCGTACTTCATCGGAAGCGGCGGGGAACCAAGGTGCTGCCTCGGACGTCGCAGGAGCAGTTCCGCGCCGGACACCAGATTCCGATGAGCCAGGCACAGCCGGGGTGACCTGCTGTTCGGGAATTGGCAGGCTGACGGCGCCAATCATGTCGCGATCTATCTCGGCGAGGGCAAGATGATCGAGGCACCTCAGACCGGTCAATTGGTGCAGATCAGGCGCAGTCCGTTCGGACATGATCCCGGCCAGGTTCCTCTGATGACGGACCTATCTTCCACTGTGAGTAACTGCGGGGGCCGAGCGGCCAGGTCGCAGTGTTTCGACGCTCAGTGGTGTCGGGGCCGCCGCCCTGATCCCGGCGGCGCTGACGACGCTATTGATTCAGTGGGGGCCTGCTGCGGCGTCTGCGCTCACTCACAGTGGGAGGGGATGACAGTGACGGACGGCGCACCCGACAGCACAGCCGCAGGCCACTACGATTTGCCGTAACGACAGCGGAGAACCTCAACAGAGCATCGCTGAGATTGATGCGAGCACAACCTCGAGTGAAGGAGATATCACTGCCATGACCGCGACCACGCCGTCAAGCCACAAGAAGGCGCTGGAGACAGCACGCAAGGCCGCAGAATCGTTGGCGCAGGAGGCGATTGCAACGAGAGTCGCTCTCGTCGGTGCGATCGGCGAGGCGGAAGCTGAGCTTGCTGCCATCGACGCGGCACGGGTTGAGGCAGAGGACACGATCCGCCTCGCCCATGAACGCGCGATCGCGGGAGGGTGGACCGTCAAGGAACTCGCCGCTATGGGATACAGAACGCACCGAAAAAGAAGAAGGCCGCAGCGTCGAGTAAGCGATCCTCGACGTCGCCGGCAGAAAACACGGCCGCCGCGAATGCACCCCAGACGTCCGAACAGAATTCCGCGCACGACAGCTCGGCCTAAAACGCAGACCACGTGCACCCCGGTCCGTCTACATCGGGACTCGACGCTGCGCCGCAAGAGCAGTGGAAACAGTCTGCCGGCGCCCCCCTTTCTGATCGATGTGTCGTAGCCCTCGGCTAATCTCGCATGTGCGACGAGCAACAGGTCGCCACACCGACCTAGACCGCAGCACCATCGGCGGTCCTGATCTTGTGAGGGAAGATTCCCCACGAGATTGGTCGAAGTGGCGACCTGCTGCTGTTTTTGTCGCCGTAGTGAGAGGGCAACGCCTAGTTGCAAACTGGGGTCGCGGACGGCTGTACATGTGTGAAAGGTTGAGCGGGTCAACATGAACCACCCTTTAGGAGCTCAATCTCATGGCAAAAGTTCAGAACGCGACTACGTGGGTTAACAAGGCTTTGTACTACGTCGAAGAATCGGTTCACGCGAAACGAGGTCGACAAGGACGTGGATCGCGCGATCATGTTTTTGCGGCGCAGGCGTTGGTTTTCGCGACCTTGGCGACGACTGGGATTCAGATCGCTTCCAACGTACCCGCCGAAGGGGACCGTGGAGTTTCCCTCGCGAAGGTGAAAACTGTTTGCGCGCAGTTCAATAAACGCCGAAAGCGTAGCTCTTTTCGAGCGTATGTGGTTTCGAGGTCAGACGAATTCGCGGATGCGGGGGAGGACTCGGGCGAGTTCTTCGAAGAGTGCCGGCCATCCGCGTCTGAGTCTGGTGATGCGGCCGCGTTCGAGGGAACGCTCCGTCGAGGATGTGTGAGATCCGTAGGTGTTGCTCGGGGGTGCCGAGGCGGCGGAGCTTGTCGTAGACGGGGTTGACGGGAAGGTCGTGCGCGGCGATGTGTGTCCAGATGTCTTCGCTGCTCCAGTTCCAGACCGGCCCGAAAACGTGTGTGCCGTCGGCTCGGTCGAGGGCACCGCCATGTGTTTGGCGCTGCTGCGCTGCTGTGGTGCAGCAGTCGGTGCATTCTTCGGTGACTCGGCTGCTGAGAGCGTTGTAGTACATCGACCAGCGTCCGGTTCCTTTCGCTGATTCGTCAGCACGTACACCCCATATCTCTCCCGGTCCGTGAGTCTGATGTGCCGCGCGTGAGGGTGCTCCGATGAGAATGTCGCGGAGCGCTCGCGTTGTTGCTCGTGTGGGCAGGTGGTGATCCCATTCGCCGGAGTCCGCGAGGGCGGTCAACAGGGGTGGGTCGGCTCGGTGCACTTCGAGATTGAGGTTCCATGCGTCGGCGAGGTCGGCGATGTACTCGTAGGTCTGTGGGTATTCGAGCCCTGAATCGAAGAAGACGACAGGAATGTTCGGCTCGACCGCTGTGGTCAAGTGCAGGGCGACGAGTGAATCTTTGCCGCCGGAGAAGGCGAGATATCCGTCGTGATTGTCGAGGTGTTCCTCGATGCGTTCTTTGATCGCGGTCAGGTTGGGACGTGGGCGCCGCAGTGCGCGCAGTGTGGTCAGATCTAGTCCGTCCGCGCGAGGGGTGCCACTCATATCTCTGCCGCTTCCTGGTGTTCGATGGGTATTTCTGGCGTTGTTGTCACACGCGGCCCTTCGGGCGGATCTTCCTGTGTATGTAAGGCCTCGAAGCCGATCCGATTCGGGGCACCTGCACAGGAGGAGGAGCGTGATGAACGAAAAACTACAGGAGGTGACCTCGTGCGTAGAGGTCGTAGAGGCGGCGTTCGCATCGACGAGTGCATCGACGAATCGTTCATCTGAGAAGGGTTCTGTGCAGCTGGGGCGGTGTGCGCGCTGCCGCGGAAGGCCGACACACCGATCGAGCCCGCGCGTTTCGGCGATCTCGCGAACCTTCACCGCATTCGACTCGTGGAAGGCTCCGACCGAGAAGGGGCTCTGCGCACCGTGCCGGTGGGCGTATCAGACCTCGGAGCTGCGAACCCCGAATGCATCTGATCACCAACGCGCCGGCGATGACCGAACTGACGCAGCCGCGCCTCGCCCGGACCTTGGTCGGCCCCCGTTGACGTCGGGGAGATCGCGCTGGTGGGTGCCGTTGCGTCGCCCGGCCCGCAAACACATCCTGGCGCACGCCCGGTGGGGGTGCCGTTGCCGTCGAAGACACCTGCTTGCCGTGGTCGGATCGCGATGTCGCAGCAGCTGCCGCGATGCGCCGGCTGCGCTCTCATGGCTTCGGTGAACGCATGCTCGGCGAGAGTGCAGCCCCGTATGCAGTGCTTCGCACAGTGCCGGCGCGTCGGTGGCCGGCGATCTTCGAGGACTGGGATCACCTGTCCCCGTACCGCCCACGTCGACCGATGGTGGGCGTTGGCGCTGTTGGCCACGAAACCGTCTCGTAGTAAGGCGCACGCATGACGACGCCGACAGGACCGCTGGCTCGCTGCCGCCCCCGCAGGCCTCCCACAACTGCAGGGTGTGGAGAGTGTGGCCGAGCGGCGCTGCTGTTGCTGTTGCAACTACGGCGTGGAAAAGTACGCTGGGATTCGTGGGGTGGGCCGACGCCGGGCGACGTACTGGACGCAGCATTTGCCGAACCGAGTCCGCGTCGCGACGTATGTCGGAGGAGCCGACCTCGATCGTTGGTGGTCAGTGGTCTCACGCTCGCTCGAATCCGAGCCGCGAACTACCGATGAGCGGCTGGAGTTGGCAGCTCTTCTGACGGGCCGACTCGGAGCCGGTTTTGACGCTGCTGCGGGAGCGTCCCACGGCGTATGTCCTGCGCACCCCGCATCGTGGCCGAATCAGTTGCCGCTGCCCGCGCCCGCGAGGAAGGTCAGCTGATGCGTTCGACCGTGAGATGGGATGTCGAACTGACTGCCCTGTCGTCGATCTCGCAGAAGGGCGAGGAGTCAGAAACGACGACGACACTGTTTTTCGACGCGAACCGATCCTGCAGCCCGGGACGGAGGAGGAAAGTGCTGGTACCGGTCGTGTCGGGGAACTCGCTGCGGGGAGCATTGCGACGCACCCGCCGAGGAGTTGTTCCCGCGATTGTGATCGGTTACGAAGGACAGATACCTCTCTCCGCGGCGCACGCACCTGCGCAACGGCGGCAACCTGAGCAAAGTCGCCGGCGACTCACTGACCGGCCGCCGGCGTCAGCGCCTGCGCGAGTTGGTCCGCCGATCAGTCTGTTCGGAGAGGCAACGGAGGCGGTGCGCCGCCGATCGACGGATGCCTGAAAGTCGGCAAAAGTCGTTCCCCGAGTGAAGGAAACAGAATCGATCATGAGCAGGCCCTACCCGGGAGTGCTGATGTCGCAATTCGAGCTCATGTCCCTGGAAAGTTACAGCCCGCTTCGACGACGCCGGCACCAAGTCCTTCCCTGCGCCCTTCGATGCCGACACACCGTGCCCGGTTCGGGAACTTCGGCGCATCAGACGTCGATGTTGATGCGCTTCGAGGTCGAGACGCTGCCCGCAGGAACACATTTCGAAACATTCCTGAGGCTGGACCGGGCAACCGACCGCGACATCGCCTTCTTCAATGACGTGTGGGAACGATTCGCACGAGACGGCTTCCTGGGTGGGCGTAGCGCGATCGGGCACGGCCGAGTCCGCGCCGAGTCGGGAGCTGACCGTGTTGACCGGCCCGGGACCGCAGGTGGCGGGACTGGCGAGCGGAACTGGAACCGCTACGAGAAGACGTGATCGAGGCACTGGGGTGGCTGACGTGAACGCAGGCACTGCCTTCGCTCCCTTCCTGGTCAGGGCCCATCTCTCGTCCGGGGTTGGCACATGCGAGCCCTGGGGGATCGCGTTGGACGGCATCCTCGCTGCGGAGCTGTGGGCCGACCACAAAGCAGGCGCCCTCGACCGCGGCGAATACGTGCCGGCGCTCTCGCCGGAGAAGGCACCCCTCTCGCCGGATCTCGAATTGCCTCTTGCGCGTTGCACTCTGGCGGGTGCGGACTGGCATTGGTGCGCGACGTGTTCGTTCCCCGAAGACCCGGCCGGAGATCCGGTGGTGCGGCACTGGGCGAGCAGAACTGATCACCGAGGGCTCGAGGAACTCGCGTCGAGCGTCGCTGCCGGCAGTGATCTCGGATCGGCAGGGCCGCTACCGGGCGAGGTACATGCCGTTGATGATCACCAACTCTCGCACTGTCACCTGGCGCGGCGTGGGTGACCTGACGGCCGTCGTAGCGGCAATATTGTCCGGTCTCGATGTGATCGGGAAGAAGCGCGCACACGGTGAGGGTTCGCGTTCTGCGTGGGAGTTCGAGAACCGTGCAGGTGAGGATCCCTGGAAGTACTCGCACAGAAGCACGCGACGGCACGCTGGGACGCACGACACCGGCCCCATGTGTGGCCTCGCGAGATGCGCCGGTCACATCGGGGTTCGGGGCTGGCAGGTGTTTCGTCCGCCCTACATGCACCGGACGCGCATGCGCGAACTTCACCTTCCCGGTAACGGTTCGACTGCGGGATTGGGGGGCCTGTTACTCGATGCGGGTACCAGGTCGTATTGCGTCGAATTTTGCCACTCGACGGGCGAGGGCTCGGTCGGCTGGTCTGGTGGGGTGGTGCGACGAGTGTGAGGACCTGTTTGGGAGCAGCAGCCACCGCGGTCTGAGAAGGGGTGCCGGACCGTCCTCGGGGATCGGTTCGTTGCTGAGGATGGGGGGCAGACACGTAGGCGGGGAGTTCAGCGCGGTCGAAGATCCTGATTCGCTGTTTGCGCGCGCGAAAAGCTCGTCGGAAGATTCGCGCCGAGATTTGGCAATCTTCTGCGCGTCCTTCCATTCTTCGGGCAACCCCGGTCTCTCTACCCGCTTCCAGTCGTCGAGGTAGTGGCGGTAGTTCCGCGTGAACCAGTCCTGGCTTTGTGCAAGGGCTTTCATTGTCGCGGAGTTGACGAGCAATGAATATGCCGGGATGGTCGAATCGTGAACGTGCCAAGCGAGTTGCTGTTGTCATCTTGCATAACTGTCCACTGAGCAAAATTGCATGAACGTCAGCGGGGACAGGCCTCAGCGGGGAAGGCCCTGGTGGCGGTGGCACGGCGTGTGTGGCGACACGGTCGTTTGCCAGGCACGACCAGGGGAGCGTGTACTCACGGATCGCGGCTAGGGGGACATCATGCGATTAGACCCTTGGTACGTGGGAACCGGTTGAGAAATACATCTGCGCTGACAGCAGTGATTCGGTCACCGGAGGGACCGAGGCAGCATCTGTGATCGCTGTACCGGACGCCGCGAGCTGCGGGGTTGTTAGAGCGCATAAAGGGGACTCTGCGCTCCGCTCTTTCGGGCGTAGAGGTCGAGTAGGTCGATCTGCTGCATGCCCGGAAGATCGAATTTCGTGCTTGATCTTGTACTTCCCGGCCGGATGCGCCGGAGGCGTTTGAAGCTTCTTGGCCTGGATGACAAGGTGAAAAACCATTTACTCGACCCGTCCGAGATCCACCATTCCCAGTCCGCCCCGTAGCGGGGATTCCTCTCTACGGTTGAAGGCTCCGACATGGAGTTCGGGAATGGTCTTCGCGAGGTTCAACAAAAGATCCGCTCGGTAGTTCCTTCTTCACCCTGGCGGATGTTGTGACGTTTCTCCATCCCTGAAGTTTCGGCCGGCGCTTTGTGCATTCCTGAACAACGCTGTTGCGAGCCGTGTCATGACTGGGCCAGGCGCGGAAAGAAAGTTGGAGTCGGCACGTGTATCCCATCGTCGGTTGTAGGCCGCCGGACAAGGGTTGCCGGCGTCAGAGGATCGCATGTCCGGGAGCGAACTCTTAGAAATCTACCGGTCGTTTTGCAGTACACAGACCACAGTGTACTGATCTGGTAGGACGCCGCTTCGCGTCCCACGATGTGAAAAGTCGAAAAGGGCGGCCCGGATCCGGCTTCCGCTCCGGTTCACGGCAGTCCAGGTCCCTCGCTACCGTTCGCCCATCAATCCGAGAGGCCGATGTGTAGAGGAGATGTGGTTTTCGATGACCATCACCGAGATTCACCCAGGCGATATCGCTGGGGAATGTCGATTGGCAGGCAGCGGAGCTGGTGTGCCAACGTACTGATCCCGAAGCAATTCTTTCCGGAACCCGAGAAGCTGTTCCGGCCGGCGAAACGGGTCCCTGCGCAGGATGCGAGGTTCGTGTCGACTGCTTGGCATTCGCATTGGCGAACGACGAGCGTTTCTCGGTGTCCTGGGGTGGGCTGACCGCCTCGGAGCGGCGCCGTCGCGACACACCGCGGGTGTGCAGCCGTGACCACCCACGTGGACTTCACCCATACCTCGTACGCGGAGGCCGCGAAATATGCCGATTCCATCAAACTCGCTCGGTACATCTGGGATCGAGGGATTTTGCGGCACAGAGCTCCTCCGGCTCAGTGGAGCTACCCGCCGAGCGCTCGCCAAAGCGGCTGTTGTGATCCCGCCTTGTACCTCGGAAACCGTGGGGCGACGGTGGGGATCTTGTGTCAGAACAATCAGCGTGGGCGGGACGCTCACACCAGATGATCCGGGTTCTGTTCCGCTGCACGCAGACGAGCATGAGGCCGTGGATTTCGTGGATCCGGCCAGCAAGCGAAATCGGGTCCCCTCGCGTGGGTGATCTTCTGTTCATGGCAGGAGCCTCGATGACATGCCTGTTGGGCGTTTGCGGCCTCATGGTTTGCCCTTCGAGGGGCTAAGGATGCGACTGACGAAGACGAAGTGCTCGGGCCCTGGAGCAGAGTTGATCCAGGAAATGCGATGAACGACTCGGCAGCTCACGCTTTTCGACATTGAACTGGGCGATGTTGTTGCTGTTCGCGAGTGGACAGAGCGCATGATCCCGGCGATGTGGACTGCACCGTGGGATTGTGCAGGCGGGATACATGATTGAGGCGCAGTACTGAGCGGATGGCTGTGTCCGGCCTGCCGAGTCGTCGAGCCCAAGACGCGTATCTTGCTTGACAACAATCACGGGATAGACCCCTGAGCGGCCGGGACGAGAAGATCGGCTGGACTCGGTGCCTGCGTATGGAGCTACGTGCGAAAAGTACGGCTGATGATCGGAGGGCTCAGTAAATGTCGAGCGGTCTCTCCCGCAAACCGCGCGAAATCAGAAACGATCGCACGCAGAGTGCAGACATAAGTCCCTGCTATGGGAGAGCGGTAGCGACTGGCTAACCCGCTGAGACAAATGGTGTTGATCTACCGCAGGCTCGCCGCCTCGCCGAAAACCGAGGTGGTCACCAGAGCCGGGTCCAAGACAACGGCGGCCCGCTACCCAGCCTGTGCAAGGCAAAGGGGTCCGGTGCGGGCCCACTCCACAGGCCTACCGTGGAGGAGCTGGGACGCTCCGCCATCTTCATCATGATGGGAGGGAGTGCAGGGGCTCCGCACCGTCCTTGTTGCGGTACGCCCCACTGACCGTCCTTCGTCATCACCGAGTGCCGGCCTGGCCCTCGTCCGGGGCCGGGGCTCCACCCCTGAGTCTCATCCGTTTCTGCATTCTCGCTCATTTCACTATTGTCTCAACCTCCGAAAACCGGCCGAACTATACCAGTACAAAACCAGCCACAGTGGACGGTATATGAGCGCCACCGCGGAAAGCCAGTGGCCGCCGATGCTCGCCACGCTCGGGCAGCCCCCGACAGGGGAGCGCTGGGCCTTCGAATCGAAAGGGGATGGCCAATGAGACATAGCCACAACAGATTCCAAGGGCTCCGGCGCTGTGGTCCGCCGAAACGGAAACGTCATCGTCGCTTTCGTTTCCCCGAGATCGTCGACGCACTCAGTGCTGTGCTTGATCACCGCGAAACGGACGTCCTTGACGGCGGGATCGTCGCACTCGGCCAGGCGGTGTGCCCGTCCTTCTCTCTTTTTGCAGCGCCGGATGCACGTCCTGCGACGACCATCGCGCAGGCTTCGCAAAGAGGCAGTGACCTCAGCTTTTTGTGTTCGACATCCTCGACGTCGAACGGCTCATCGACCACCGAGTTTGCCTTACCTCGAAAAGCAAGTTTACGCAGCACCCTGAGGGTTTTTTCGGAAACGCTTGAGGTGTGCACTGCCGCGCATCGCCCGCCAGCGAAGAAGACACGACAGGACCGAATTCAGTATTGCGCTGCTGGAGACTCATTTCTTCCCCGCTCAGTCGCTCGAAAATGCTGGACGTTTTCCACTGGAGGCAAAAGTGAGTGCTAGAAATGTGTGAGTCGTTTTGTCGCGTGGACGTCGCAGTTCGATCTCGTGTGTGAGGGTTGATGACGCTGTGTTGGTTCGGATGTTGGTGCGCTTGCGGTCGGGGTTTCGGTGGTGCCTGTCCCCAGATTCCGAATCGTTCGGTGGCTGTGTCTGCGTGGAAGCCGGGCATTCGGAGATCACAGGACAGTCGGCACAGAGTTGTTTTTTTTTTGGCGTGTTGCTTCCCGATCGTCTCGAGCAGATTGACTTTCGCCCTCCGGTGAGAAGAAGAGATTGGGATCGGCTTGGTCGGCAGGGAGGCCCCGTCAACTGCCATTCCCATAGATCGTTCAGAAACGGCGACAGGGGGATGTGCGACTAGATCATGATCCGGAAGCTGGACAACGGAGAGCAGTCGGGGGTTTCAGAGTGTCACGGCCGCTCAGAGGTTCGAAAACAGACCGTTGCGATCTGGTGTATCCGATCATGTGCACGGGCTAGAGCGGGGCGGTCGCTCCCATGTCGGATGTTGTGCCCGTCGATTCCCAACCTGTCCGATGTGTTCTCCCGCCCATTGGGACATCGTCGTTGGTGGGACTCAATGCCGTATTCACTCGGGGGCGGTTGTCCTCAGGGCGCATGCAGAGCTTGCCGGTAAATCCCATCCCCGACCGCGTAACGCCGAGGTCGATTTCGAGTTGGTTGTCATGTTTCGAGACCGTGTGGGCCATCGATTGGTCCGGGCGATCCCGGCTGCTCGACTGGCTACGACCATGCGGCCTCTCGTAGCGTAGGCAAGAGCTGCGGGTTCGGGGATGTTGCGGTGTCGAGTCGAAAGTCGCCTATTCCGAACGCGAGTCGCTGGGTGTGCGGAGTTGGGTTGACGCGATATCGAATCCGCGTTCGATACCCTTTTGGCTGATTCGATCAACGCGATGATCGGTGTTGAGGCTGGTAGACGGGTTGCGGGTTTCTTCGATGTGTTGTGCTGATTTCGCATTTGGCGAGGACGGGGGACACCCTTCGACTCCGGGTTGGTTTTTCTGAGCGCGTCCAAGTCGTCCCCGCCAGTCTGGGGCTTCCGGCAGGATTGATGCGTAACCCATCCTCGATGTGTTGGGGAGAGCCACGAGCGCAATGCGTGTCGTGCACCGCCCCGCAGGTCTGGGAGGATCCCGTCTTCGAGGTCGTAGATGACCGCGCGTCCACTCGTGCAGTGATGGTGCGATGGTGAATTGTTTCTGTTGATGTGGCTTGCACAGTAAGTAGCCATGACCTGGCGTGTTCGAGTGGTATACGATTGCGGGGGTGTTGTAGTGCGGTCGGAAGCCAATTTCTCGTCCCTATCTCCATCGATGAGTGAGTAGCTCTAGCCCAATGCCGTTTGTTCGGAACATGGTTCGGCTGTTTGTTCGGAACATGGTTCGGCTGTTTGTTCGGAACATGGTTCCGCTTGGACGGTGGGTGGCGGAATATATGTCAGCGCGTTTGCCGCCACCACCGTGCGCGGCGCAGAAAATGCTCCGGCTACGCGCTCGGACTGTCATCGTGGATCCGACCGAAATGCGCAACCAGGAACAGAATTAGTGCACGGTGTGCACGATCAGGACATCGCACGGTGGCGCGGCGCGCCCAAGTTCTGCGGGGACTGACCGAGCAGTCGGCGGCCGCTGAGTGTGAGTTGAGGCCGCGATTGCCCACTACGAGCATGTCTGCGTCAACTTCCAGAACGAGCGCTAAACAGGACCTCGACAGGGTTACCAGCAACGAGCCGGGTTTCGACCTGGGCGATTCCGAGCGCATTCGCGTGCGAGCTCGCGGATCGTAGGACTTTTGATGCCGCGTCGGCGTCATGATCACTTCGTGGTTGGTCGTTCCAGCGAGAGAAGTGCCTGGGCTGACTCGGGATGGTATGCGACGACGATGTTCAGCGCCGCTGATTCGTCGGCAGCCCATGCGGCTGCTTTTTCCACTGCGCGAAGAGACGACTCCGAGCCGTCGGTACCTACCACGATTTGTGCGGTAAGCGGTCATGTGGCATTCCTCTACTGTGCTAGTGGTGAAAAGGGGTGGATTACGGGTGTTTGTCGACGGGCACGGGGGTTTCAGGTGTGTGGAGGACAACAATGGTTCTTACGCACCGCGAACCAGCCAAGTGCGGAGCAGAAGGGCGACCAACGGGATACTGGCGACAGTGTAGGTGCCCACGGGATAGTCGAGACCCATGAGAACAAGTACGCAGAAGACGAAACCCAGTGTTGCCCAAGAGGTAATAAGGAGATCCGGGCATCCGGAAGGAGGGGCGAGTCAGCTCTCCTCGGAGTGCTCGCCGGTGTAGTGAAAGCTGACAGAGCACGATCACTGCCCACGTTGTCAGGGTGCCCAGAGAGGACACGTTTGATTGCGATCTCGAAGGCGTGCTCGGGGACAACGTAGTTCAGTCCGACTCCGTCAGGGTGATGCATGCGGTGAGGAGAATGCCACCGGTAGGGACGGCCCGATTTGCTTATTTTGGCGGTGAAGCGTGGCGCTTTGCCGCCCATCGCCATTGACCCGAGGAACCCGCCCGGTCGAGTAGAGGCCGGCGTTGAGGCTGGACAGTGCAGCGGTCAGGACGACGAAGTTCATGACATTGCGGCGCCTGGTATGCCGAGTCGGGTGAAGAAGGTGACGAAAGGACTCTCGGACGCGCTGTAGGCGGTGTACGGAAGCAGGAGCACTAGCAACAGGACGGCGCCGAGTAGAAGATGACGATGCGCGCGATCACGCTGTTGATGGCTCGCGCATGACTTTCTCGGGGTTTTTCGTCTCGCCCCGCGGCGATGCCGACCAGTTCGATGCCCGAGTACGCGAAGGTGACACCAACGATCACGACGACCAGCGGAAGTGCTCCGTTGGGGAGCCAGCCTCCTTAAAACCGTTGTCTGTGATGAGTGAGAATCCGGTAGACCCTCCGTCGACGGGGAATCGGAACGCGAGAATGATTCCGCCAACGACGAGGAAGGACACGAGTGCGAAGACTTTGATGATCGCGAACCAGAATTCGAGCTCACCGAAGACCTTGACCGACAACAGATTCACGAAGAGAACGGATCGCGAGGGCCGCCAGAGCTAGCACCCACTGGGGTACGGGAGGTGAAGAAATGCCAGTAGTGCACATAGATTGCGGCGGCGGTGACATCGACGATCGATGTAATGGCCAGAGGCATCCAGTACATCCAGCCGGCGACGAATGCCATCTTTTCGCCGTAGAACTCGCGGGCATAGGAAACAGAAAGAACCGGACGTCGGTCGGTAGAGAACCAATTCGCCCCATAGCGCGGAGCATGAGGAAGGCGAAGAAGCCTGTGGACGGCGTAGATGAAGACGAGTGCCGGGCCGGCGGTGGCGAGTCGTCCACCTGCGCCGAGAAATAACCCGGTTCCGATTGCGCCTCCGATCGCGATCATCCGAATCGGGCGGTTTTTGAGGTCCTTCTTGTAGTCGCCGTCACCTTCGAGGAGGGCTCTGGGCTGCGTTGGTCGTCTTGAACGACGGAGATGGGGTTCGTGTGAAGAGGGATTACTATCATGGCTGTTTCCTCTATGCCAGGCGGATGGGTTTGAGTTCGTCGAACAAATCCCCGGGGCCGGGGTTGGTTTCCGGGGATCTACCGCCTAGCTGGTGCATGACACCCCCAGACGGCGTTGAGACCTGTGGTGACTGCGCCTTCGACCACCCGCCAGTCCATGAAATGTCGTCGCCGGCAAGGAATATGCCACGGTGTTCCGGCGGGAACTCCGATTGCATGAAGTGCGTGTACAAGCGCTCCTGGTAGCGGTAGTGCCCGGGCAGGTTGTCGCCTGAAGGCGCCCATGAAGTTCGGGTCGGCTTCCCAGGAGACGGTGATGGGTTCCCCGACAATGTGTGCTGCGATGTCGACTCTGGATAAATCTGGCCGAGCGAGTGCAGCATCATGCGGACACGTTCGTTCGGATCGAGCGGCATCCATTTGAGGGCGTCGTCGTTCCAGGTGTAGGACAGGCAGATCGCTGCGGGGCTTGTCCGGTCCGTCGTCGATCAGGTACGTGCCACGGGTGATGCGATCGGTGAGCGTGGTGCTCATGACGTCGCGTCCGGTGGTGGGATCGACGTCCTTCCAGAAAGGCCGGTCCACCATGACGAAGGTTTTCGACGCTTGCATGTAGTGACTGCGTTCCATGGCCATCCACAATTTGTGGCTGAAAAGGTCTTCTTGGCAGTCAATTCGAGCTGACAGGAGCCATGACTGGCAGGTCGATATCACCGCGGCGTAGGACGAGGTATTGCCCCACTTGTCAGTGATGTCGATTCGGTTTCCGTCCGCATTCCTGGCGATCGCGGCGACCGCACCGCGCGGTGAGCCCCCGTGCAGTGACGCGAGGCTGGTTCCTTCCGGCCAGTGGGCGATGCCCTCAGGTACGTAGCGCCACAGACCGTACGGCACCTGGTCCGCGCCGCCGAGGATGCGCTGCTGATGGTCGTCGGCGTCGACGTAGACGACGCGCAGGAGCTCGAGGATCGAGTCGGGATAGTTGGTGTCCCATCCTCCGGTGCCGAACCCTACCTGGCCGAACGCTTCGCGATACTCGAAAGGCAAACTCCGAGAACGCTTTCGAAGACTCAAGATATCCGTAGAAGGAAGTCCCATCGAACCGCGGCACGAGATCGTTCCAGATTTTTCTTGATCTTCTCGAAATCACGATCTGCGATCGCGGGCCTGCATCTCTCCCGAAATGTGCGCGTTCTTCCAGACAATCGCTCCAAGCTTGTGCCATGTCCTGGAAGAACTGCGGCAGATCTCCGGTGGTTTGTGCGTAGTGGGCCTTGCCGGCCAGTTCGACGACGGTACTCGAGCTCGCCGGTGTCAACGGGTTCGGGAATGGGCTTGTGTCCCAACCCGAGCATGTCCACGTAGTGAAAGAAACGTCTGACTCGAGAGCGGGAAGCGCATGCCTCCGAGGTCGGCGACGGGTCCGTCTGAGCCGAATCTTTTGCCGCGCATGCGGCCTCCGAGTTCAGCAGATTCGTAGATGACGGGCCGCAGGCCCATCTTCATCAGTTCGTAGGCTGCGATCAGGCCGGCCATACCGCCACCCACGATCGCGACCTCGGTGCCGAACGTATCGGCGGGAACGGAGCCGATACCGTCGGTGTGTCGTACGAAATCATCGTACGGAAAGGGGAAGTCGGGGGATGAGCATGGTGTGAGTGGGCGCTTCGTGCACGAGGGGTTCCTTGTCTTCCGGAAGTGGGGTAGGCTGCACCGCCCCCCGGCCCCGAAACGAGAGCCGGCGGTAGTGCGAGATCTGTTGAGTTATGGCGTCAGTACAGATCTCGCCGACGCGAGACCAGATACGGGTTGGAACGACGTGCGCCGTCGAATAGCGGCGCGGAGATTTCTGCGACGATGACTTCCGCCAGGTCGGGACCGGCTGCGACGACTTCACCATCCGGCAAAGCAATGCAGCTGTAGCCCGCGAAGTCTCTTCCGGCGTGATTTGCGTATGCGATGGTGATGGTGTTTTCCAAGGCACGCGCGGGGACGATTCTGCGCGGAATGAGGGTGGTGTCGAAGGTGTCTGCCGAGGATGCGGAGCGGACCGGAACGGCAGTCGGGACCAGAAGTAGTTGCACACCGCTGTCGGTGACGGTTCGCACGAACTCCGGATACTCGACGTCGTAGCAGATTCCCAGGGCAACGGTGACACCTTCGAACGAGACCGTCTGTGGCAGAGACTGTCCGGGCGTGAAGTAGTCGACCTCACTGCCGAAGAGGTGAGTTTTTCTGTACGAGGTGAGGACGTCGCCCGCCGCGGGAGACCAGGTGGGCCACGATGTAGCGCTGGGCGCCCTCGTGTTCGACGGTGGAGACGACAATTGCGATCTGGGTGTCACGAGCGATAGAACGAACGGAGGACAGCGCGGCTGCACCGTCGATATCGTGAACAGCTGCGGGATCGTATCCACACGTGAACAACTCGGGCGTGACGAGAACTTGCGAGTCCTTGTCCTCGGCCTCCCAGGCCGCCGCTTCCAACCGCGACAGATTGCCGCCGATGTCTCCGATTCGTGCTGTCGCCTGCAGTACCGATATCCTCACGACTTGCTCCTCACTGTCGCAAGCGGGGTGGCGACGGAACGACCGCAGAAACCGAACGTCGTGTTCGGAATGTATTGCTGCGTTGATGGTTTGACTGTGCGGGTGATCCTCGCGACATTGAGAGGATCGAAAGGCTGCTGTGCAAAAATTCTCGTCGTTTGATGGACCTGGTCCAATAGCACGTCACAACCGGAATCCGGTGCCATACTGTGCGAACGCACACCGAGGAGTGAGCATGAATGACGACGAGATGATCCAGCGGTGGCGCACGCTGGTATCGGAACGCTATGACGAACTTGAGATTCTGACTGACCGGTTCGTCGTTCGGGTTCTGCGTGATCCGCTCTATGCTCGAATCGTCGATGTCGGGGACCTTCGCGAGACCAGCAGGCAGACGTTCGCGTTCATGCTCGACGCTCTGATCGACGTTGAGGCGATAACCAAGATCGAATCAATCGCCGGCAACCTCGGACGGAGAAGGGCAAGACAAGGAATTCCGCTCGAGAACCTGGTGGATGCGGTCAGGTTGGACTTTCCTGTGCTGTGGTCGACTTTGCTCGAACGTGCTGATAAAAAAGATGACTTTGCAGTCATTGCGGCGCACGCCGAACGAGTGTGGAACGTCGTAGACACTTTTGCCAGGCTCGCGCAGACCAGCTATCTCGCGGAACAGGCAGAACTCGCTCGCGAAACGACAGGGACCTGCAGCGGCAGTACATCAGCTTGCTCTTCGAGGCGGTCGGACAATTCGAGGTCAACTTCGTTCAGATCGCGCAAGCGCTCGGGGTGCCGCGTGATGCCTACTTTCGCGTCGTCGCGGTACCCCGCTTGGCCGGAGCAGACCTTCGGCGTAACGCTGACCGGGCCGCTGCCGGCGGTCGCCGGATGTTCTTACACGAACTCGGCCGTCACATGATCGGCTTCTGGCAGATCGAGCGCGGTGCCACGCAGGCTCTGACCGCACAGGAGCGACGCCTCCTCGCATCCCTGCCGGTCGCCGTAGCCCGATCGCCGCGAGATCGCAGACATTCCACTCGCAGCACTCGCTGCAACCGAGATCGCTGACCAACTTGGTATCTCAGGGGACTCCATTGTCGACCTGAAAGACGCTTGGCCTCAGCTCGCGAAGCGCAAACTCAGTGAAATTGGCTGCGACCTACAGCAATTCGTTCTCGTCCCTATTAGATCTTGCAAGGAATCGGAACGCGACCGCCTGATCGAAACGATGATGGTGTACCTGCGAACAGGTGGTCTGATCGAAACGGCCGCGCGGCCCTGTATTGCCACCGAAACACGATATTGAATCGGCTCAAGCGCATCGAGGAGCTCACTGGTCTGGATATGACCAAGCCTCTCGATGCCGCTCTCGCCACCGTCGCGCTCTCGCCGAACTGACCTGAGTATGCTGTCATCGGGCCTAGTCGATGTCGGTGAGTGCACCGTGAGCGAGTCGATCGAGGGTCTCGGTAAGAAGATCGACGCCGGCGCACACATCGCTGTCTTGGGTGAACTCACCCTCGTTGTGGGAGAGAAGCCATCGACACTCGGAACGAACAGCATCACTGTAGGGACGACATCTTTCATGTTGACCGAATCATGCCCGGCGACGGTCATGATCTCCCGATGCGAGAGTCCCAACGAATCTGCGGAGCGTATTCATCGACAACTTCACCCCGTCGGGATGGAAGTTCGCGACCCCCCACGAATGTGCAGTGACCTTTTCGATCTTCACTTGCGCCCGCTTCTCTATCTCTTCGAAAACGGGCGGAAAAAGCCGCTGGTCAGCAAGATCGAGTGTTTCCTGATTCGGTGACCGCAAGTCGAGGTGCAACCCCACTTCCCGCGCCACGACAACAGGCGAATTCGGCTCGATATTCATCTGACTGACGAGGTGTGCAGCGGAGCGCTGGCGAAATCGTCTGCAAGCTCGCGCGCCGCCAACACCAGCATCGAGGCTCCCAACAGTGCATCATGCCGATCGGCCATGATCGTCGAACCAGTGTGCGACTGCGCACCATGGACGACGAGTTGGTACTTGTGCGCTGCCCACGTGGAGTCGACCAAACCGATGGTGCATGCCGTCGTTCTCCAGCGATCTTCCCTGCTCGATGTGGATCTCGGCATAGGCTGCGGCAGAGGGGCCCGTCGAAACTTCCCACACATTCGAAGTCGTTGAGAGCATCGCGGACTGTGATTCCCGCGCGGGTCGAAGCTGGACAAGGCCCGCTTCGAGTAGCTCCATCTTTCCCGTGTATACCGAGCTTCCCATCATGCTCGGCTTGAATCGGCAACCTTCCTCGTTGAACCAATTCACCACCGCAAGATTGTATTTGGGAGTCTCGCCACTCTCAGCCCATCGCTTCGCGACACGGTGTGCCGCATGTGCGGAGGCAAGCACGCCGTACGCGCCGTCGTATCTGCCGCCGAGCGGTGAGAATCCAGATGGGGAGCCCGTCAGAACATACGGTGCACCCGGTACCAATTCGAGCAAACCGAACTGATTGCCAACGCGATCGAATTCGACGCGAAAACCCTATCCTGCAACCAGTTCGGAGAACCATCGCCGCTGCTGGCCATCTGCAACAGAGGCCGCCTGGCGATCGACTCCGCCGCCGGCCGTGGCACCGAACTGTGACAATGTTGCAAAATCTTGCAGAACGAGCTGATCGTCGACGTCTTTAGAGTTCGCCATTGAGGTCTCCTGTTCTGGGCCGACGTCGGCCACATGAGGTGTCAGCGCGGGACTGAGGGAGTCGATGCTATTGCGCTAGCGGAATAGTTCGATCCAACCAGAATTCGATGTCGGTGTCGGTGTCAATTTGCCGCAGGAATTCCTCACGCAAGATAGGCGATCGCACAAAACGCGTGTCCGATCAACTTTCTTGCTCGATCAAGCAGGGATGGCATGCGCGAAACTGGCGTACCGTGGCAACTAGGGATGGACAATCCGGCACGGTCGAAATCGAACGAGAACCTTCACGATGAGTGAGACCCACACCTTCGATGAAAGTGGTTGTTCCTGTGTCAGTTGATGCTTCACTTGCGCCGCAGACAATGAGCTTCTCTGTCCGGACCGCAGGCGGCCGGATCGACAATACGGGAGATACCTCCAGTGGGGTTGTCGACGAAGAAGGAACGCTGACCGTGGTGTGGGTTGTCATCCTGCAGTGGCGTCACGTCATACTCGCCCTGCACATGGACGGTCATACTCACCTGTCCGTGACTTCAGTTACAGTTCTTCGCATTTCACGGATCAGAAGTACCAATTCGTACGTATTCTGATCGCCGATCAGTGCAACTGCCCGTCGCCATCACCCGGTACGGTTTATCGCCGGCACTGTCTCGTCGGCAGGTTCTCGCGATCAACACTCGCGTACTACCTCAAATTCTTGCCTCTCACAGGCGAATTCTTTCAGTAGTGCAGCGGACACTCCTCTTCAGCACCCAGCATTATGAAAGGTATCTCCATGGGGCATATCAACCATCCGCGATCAAAGAATCCCCAAACACGGAAGAGTCGGTCGAAGCAAATCACATCTGCGCATGCACCCGAGGTGAGCGTAGGAACGGATGCCGCCTTCGCGCCGCCGCAAGCTATGTCGAGTCGCACAGTGTTGCGAAACATCTCCGAGGTGCGGCATTTCTTCCGCACGAACGATGTGCCCATCTATTTCATCGGTGCAACGCCTTTCAATCTCCTCGGCCTGGATCGATGGGTTCGGGGATTCTCCTACATCACGTACTACGATGCCTGGGACGGGGGCACACCCACGGGTCTTCTCGCCAATGCACAAGCCGTACCAAGAATTCAAGGACGGCGAGGAGATCAACAATTGGCTCCTACGAAACCCCGAAGTTCGCGCTTACATGAGCCGTGGGACTCACCTCAGGTGTCAAGCCCAAGGTGGCTATGGTGTTCTTCAACGAGGAGACCGAACAGATCTGCTCTGAACTGGGATACGACCTCATCTTGCCGCCGGCGCACCTGCGGGAAACGGCTTGATTCGAAGATCGTGGACGACGCAACTCGCGAACGACGCAGGCGTCGACAGCGTTCCCAATATCCTCACCCGAGTCGACGATTGGGACAGTCTCACACAGCAAGCAGACGAGGCGGGTCTCGGACCTGATTCTGGTGCTTCAAACTCCATACGGAGACTCGGGAAAAAAAACGACTTTCTTCATTTCCAAAAAGGAAGACTGGGATCGCCATGCAAGCGACATAATCGACCAGGAAGTCAAGGTCATGCGGCGAATCAACAATCGGCCCGTTGCGGTCGAGGCGGTCCTCACCCGATGCGGAACCGTCGTCGGCCCCTACCTGACAGAACTGACCGGATTTCCCGAACTTACCCCGTATCGCGGGGGATGGTGCGGCAACGAGATGCACCCAGAGGTGCTGAGTGCAGAACTCCGTGGCAAGGCAAATTTGCTCATTCAGCGATTGGGGGATCGACTGCGCGAGGAAGGATATCGAGGGTTCTTCGAGGTCGATGTTCTCGTCGATACCGATACCGAGGATGTCTACCTTGGTGAGATCAACCCTGCGATCAGCGGCGCTTCCGCAATCACTAACGTCACCGCCGGCGCCTACGCCGATGTGCCTCTATTTCGTCTTTCATCTACTCGAATACATGGACGTCGACTTCGACATTGACGTCGACGAGATCAACACACGCTGGGAATCACTGGCTTCAGTGGACCTCTGGAGTCAGATGGTGATCAAAGAAACCTCACCAGTCGCCGAATTGCTGGAGAGCACCCCACGGACCGGCCAGTACTATCTCGATTCCAACGGCGCGCTTGTGTTCAGGCGTGCGGCACTCGATTGGCACCAACGCACCCCCCAAAGAAACGAATCTGAAGCATTTCTTCCTTCGAATCTACAGTCCGGCGACTACCCGTTGGGCAGGAGCAGATCTGGGTATTCTCGTCACCAAGGGACGCTTGCAAAAAGAGACGCTCGATGGAGGAAACCTCATTGACCATCAGAGCCAAGCACCTCATCGATTCCATTCGTGCTGAATACAAGGGCATTCCAATCGAGGTTACCGAATGATTCGAGCAAGGGCATAGAGAATGTCAGGGCAGAAATCACACTGGAAAACTGGCAGACGCGAAATTCCTTCGCTGGACCTTTCAGAACACAGCAGACGTCCTCTCGACTGCAACAATTTCGAGGGGTAACGAACCGCCGTCTCTCTTTCCGGCGGTAGCAACACCATTGAGTGGAATAGCCATACCGCCCATCGACTACGAACAGCCCTTCACGGTAGGCGATGTCATCGGTTCCACGGACACCGACGGCTGGGCCGTCGCCCACAACGGGACACTGCTGACCGAACAATACTTCGGTGGCATGACCACAGAGACATCACATCTGCTGATGTCGGTCAGCAAGTCGATTGTCGGTGCAGAGGTGGGCATTCTGAATGGGGCAGGATTACTCGACATCGACGCCCCTGTGTGCGCATATGTGCCCGCGCTGGCCTCGTCCGGATACGCAGGTGCCACCGTGCGGCACCTGCTGGACATGCGCTCAGGGATCGCCTTCTCCGAAGACTACCTCGATCCCGCTTCCGAAGTTCGATTGATCGAACAAGCCATCGACTGGGCACCCCGCAGCAGTCCGGATGTCCCTCGCACCATGTACGACTTCTTGAGTACCCTTCAGCGGAAAGCGGATCATGGTGGCCCCTTCGAGTACCGTTCGTGCGAGACCGATGTGCTCGGATGGATTTGCGAGGCGGCGACAGGCACTCGGATGCCCGAGCTGATTTCGGACACGCTGTGGAGCCGAATCGGAGCCGAGAGCGACGCAATCATCGGAATCGACTCCGCGGGAACCGGAATGTTCGATGGTGGAATCAGCGCATGCTTGCGGGATCTCATCCGCTTCGGTTCGCTCTACCTCAACGGTGGAATTGCAGTGACGGGAAAGCAAGTGGTCCCGGCTGCGTGGATCTCCGATACGTTTGCAGGAGGGTTGGATTCGCGATCGGCTTTCGCTCTCAGTCCTGGAGACAACAGGATGCCCGGCGGAATGTATCGGAATCAATGTTGGTTTCCGTACGAAGGATCGGAAGTTTCTTTTGTGCCTGGGGATTTCACGGACAGATGATTTACGTCAACCGCACCGCTGGGATCGTCGCCGCGAAACTGTCCGCATGGCCACTACCCCAGGACGCGAGCAAACTGTTTCCCACGATCCGAGCGTTCGATGCCATAGCAGCCGAGTTCACCTGTGAGCGGCGCGCTAAAGGCGGACGGGCTGAAAAAGTTTCGGGACTGAAGAGGGTGTTTTCGCCGTTGATTTTCTCGCCGGCGAAACGCCCTCACTCGATCGAGAACACTGGACTCCGACTCCGTTGTCTCCTTCGTCGGTTTGGGAAGGTATCTCGGCTTCACAACGCCGAGGATCGCCGCTAGCGGCGATCCTCGACTGCGGGTGTTTCGGGGGGCGAGCCATTGCTGATGCAAGTGGCAGCTGAGGATGCAGCGTAACCCACGGACGAGGTCGTGTTTGCACTAGTCGTCAGTGCGAGGTGGGCGCGGCTTTTCACGCACTCTCGGTTCATCATAATCAACCTCCCCGTTCGAGGATCCTCGAACGGGGAGGTTGATTATGATTGACGACCGATCTTCAAGGTCTAGCCTGCCGTCGAACGTGCCCGCCTGTGGCTTCTTTTCGGAGGCGGTCGAGCGGGGGACCTGTTCGTGGAGTTCGGTGTTACGCTCGCTCAATACGTGGCGCGACTTACGGAGATACGTGATATCCGGATAGCGGGGGACCCGATCCTCGGTTTCACGTAGATCAAGATTGGGTTGCTTCGTGCTTCTGAAGCATCTCGAACCGTTCTGTCGAATTGCAGTAGTTGCGTGGCACAAGTGCTCCATGTTGCCTCCGATAACTCAAACTAGGCCGGACATGGGCTAACCGCTGTTTGCAGCTGTGAAGGGTGGATACTTTCTAACTCAAAGCCTGTGACTGGCTACCGCTTTCAATGTCTTCGTTTGAGCGGTGGTCGACACATCGGGATTGCGGAGGCTTACTGCGACGAACAAGGCGTCGAGTACGGTTGTGTGGACAATCCGGCTGCTCATCGCCTCGATGCGGTAGTTGGTCTCTTTGCTGCCTGCGATCAAATTGATGTCGGCAAGGGCAGTGATCGGTGATCGGTTAAAAGCTGGTGAGTGCGATCGTATGTGCCCCAGCTTCTTTGGCGGCGGTCAGCGTCATTATCGTTTCTCTCGTCTGACGGGTGTGACTGATGGCAAGACAGGTGTCCTCGTTCGTGAGCAAGCTGGCGCTGACATGCTGCCCGTGACTGTCTATGGGTGCTTCTGTGAGCAGTCCCTGCGGTACGAAATCGGTAGGACTGCGTCCTGCACGATCGGCCATGATGTTCCGACACCGGCGATCAGCAACCTCCTGGTCGACGCGAGGACTTCGACGGCTTCGTCGAAGCTGCCCGAATCGACGGTAGCAAGAGCTGTATGCACGGCGTCAGCCGTGCTGCGAACTATTTTCCGCAGTACAGAGTCGGACGAGTCTGTCGGGTTGACGTCTTCGTGGATGGCCTGCTGCGCGGGCAGCGCATGCCGTGCGAGGTTGATCTTCAGATCGGCAAAGCCCTTGTACCCCATGTCCTTGCAGAACCGAACGACACTCGCTAGAGATGTTTCGCTCGCTTCGGCAAGGTCGGTGACGGTCATGTGGATGACCGCAGGCGGATCGGCAAGAATAGTGTTAGCAATCGCCTGCGCGGTTCGTGTCAACGTGGGAAGTCGTGCGCGGAGAACACTATCGAAATCGGACGCCGTGGGACCGGCGTCCGTTGATGCGCTTGTTGTCGTCACCTGGTCGCCTCTGTCTCAGAGTTAGACGAGACGCAGCCCGAGGGGAGGGCGACGATGCTCAATTGGGCGTCTGTCGTGAGGACAGCTATACGGTCACCGCGCAGTACAACCGGTCTGGTGGTGACGTGGCGGCCGAGGTGAGGAGGTGACTCGACTGTGGTCACCCGCTGGATCGATTGCCCAGATATCCCCGGAGACAGTGGTTGCAATGACCTGACCTCCGACTGCGACGGGATCTGTCGCTATTCCGATGCCGGTAGATCGGTATGGTCCCCAGCCGTCTATGGGGGCCACTTCTGAGCTGCGTCGTCTTTGTCAGTTCTCTGCCTGTTCTCGTATCGAGCGCGTGAACGGTGCCATCGCCGGTGACCACGATGACCCCGGCCTGGGTCGGCACAGCTGAAACTGTAGTGAATCTGCCGCCGACTACGGTGCGCCACACGCTGGATCCGGACTCGAGTTCGATGCATTCGACAGTTTCGGATTCGGCCCGCAGTAGGAGGGCGTGGCGAGTTCCCCTGCACGGCGGTCAGGCTACTCGTTGGTGCGGACTTCGAAGTTTTGACTCCATAGCAATGTTCCATCGCGGCTGTCCACTGCCGTCAACCCCGCGGTAGGGCCCGCTGAACGGAGGACGACGGTGTTCCCGTAGGTGAGCCCACGCCCGTAGGTCATCAACGTGTCTACGGGCGCAAGTTCCTGACTCGACCACAGTTCGGTGCCCGTGACGATGGACAGTCCAGTGAGGTGGTCGAGTGTGCCTACGACGAGAGTGCCGTCCTCGGTGACGACCGGGCATTGAGGACGCGAGCGTGTCGAGTTCGCGGAAGTGATCTTGTCCAAACGCAGTTCGCCAGTATTCGAATCGAGGCAGCTCAGCATACCTGAGAACGTCACTGCGACAACGGAGTCCGCGCCGTGCGAGGTTAACGACGTGACCTCGTCTCCGTCGAGTCGCGCTCTCCAGACTGTTTGCCCGCTCGTCGTATCGACGGCTGAAAGGTGTGCCTGAACCAGCATAGCTAGTGGGAACCATGACGTGATCGCGAGCGCTCGCCACCAGGTTGCCGCCATGCTGGGTATGACCTTGCGGCGCCTGCCACACGGCGTCCGGAACAGATATCGTTTGGTGCCTAGGCCAGGTTGCCTCGGGTGTGCGTTGGAGATACCCGGAAGGTTCGACATCCAGAAGATGCCAGGACGGCGGTGACCATGCGCGAAACCTCCGAAGCTGGTAGGGGGTGCGCTCAGGAACCGAAGTGGCCCGACCTGCCGGTCGACGACGACATGCCAGTGTCCGGAGAGGATCGAGATTGATGCCGTGGGATCCACCGCGTGCACGATGCGATCTAGAATGCGGGCGGACGGAACGTCGTGACTCAGGACGATCAGGGGTCTATGTGGGTCGCTCCCGGCAAGGTCATCGACGACGAATGCTTCCTGCTCACCGCGGTCGATATCGGCCGCATAGTGAACCAATCGAGCGCCAGAATATGAAATGGCCCGATGTCGGCAGACCACCATCGCGGCCCCATCGACTGCTCGTAGCGCCATGTAGTTGCAGTACCGAGGAAAGCCGTCCCCGATTGGCGCGTCGATGGGCTGAGGGTCGTGGCGGTGGCCGTAATGGTCGTGGTTCCCAGGGATCACTTCCACGGGAATCGGGGATGCCGCCGCGATCTCCTTGAATGCGTCAAACTCCGCAGCGGTCCCGTGATCGGTGAGATCGCCCGTGATGAAAGCAAGTCGGGCGCCGGCGTGGTTAAGCCGCGTCGAGTGCTACTGCGAGACCCTGCGCACAGTCTGTTCCGTCCCCGAATCGATTGGCAAGTTCGACTGCGTCCTCTACGCCTCCGTCCGACGCTGATAGGTGTGTGTCCGAGAGGTGCGCGACAGCCGAGACCTCCTGTTTGGCACTTATACAGGTGAAGTCCAGCTCGCGCGATGTCGGCAGCTGCCACCACTGCGAACAAAAGACGCCGGAGGGTCGGCGGATCCACACTGGTCGTGACAACGAGTGCAGCCGGAACCTTCCATCGTCATTCGGTGCGGTTCCACTCGATCCCGTTGCTGACGGCGACACCGCTTATTGGCGTTCCGTCGGCCCATCGGACAGTCCCTCGGACAGTCCCCTCGATTGTGTCGTTCATTGAAACTATTCCATCATCGACTGGATGGAAATTTCTTCCAAAAATGTTCATATGAATGAAAATTTCATACACGAGTCATTGGCGGTTTGCCCACAGTTGGTTTCCGACCTTCAATCTCGTTCGTGCAACATCCTGTTCGCTCCTACATTTGGAGATTTCATGTCCATGGCCGAATACTCACCACCCACACCGGGAGCCTCCCGCGCCCGGGAAACCTGTCATCGTTGGTTCGTCAGCGCGAGAACGGCGAGCTGACCGCATCAACCGCGTCAGCCATGCCCGAAACTATTCGTGAGGCCGTCGCCACCGTTGTCCGGCGCCAGCTCGATGTCGGCGTCGACATCATCAGTGACGGTGAAATGTCGAAGATCGGTTACGCAACCTATGCAAAGGAGCGGCTGAGCGGATTCGACGTTGATGCAGAGGTCCCCGAGGGCGGCGGGCTATCCATCGCGGATCTCGTCGACTACCCAGATCTCGCCGCAAGCTCGCTCGACGGTCTCGAAACATCGACTCCGGTTTGCGTCGGTGAAATCCGTTACGAGGGTCACGACTTGCTCGCTGAGGATCTCGACAACTTCACCCGCGCGGTCGACGGACAGCAAGTCACGCAGCGCTTCATGAACGCCGCATCCCCGGGTGTGATCGCCCTCTACTTGCCGAACAAGCATTACCCCACCCTCGACGATTACCTGTTCGCGAATGCAGAAGCCATGCGTGTTGAATACGAAGCCATCGTCGATGCGGGCCTGACCTTGCAGATCGATGCTCCGGGACCTCGCTATGGGGCGACACATCCAGTACGCCCATCTCAGCGAGGCCGAGTACCTTCACCGACTCGATGTACACATCGACGCCATCAACCACGCTGTCGAGAACATCGACCCTGCGAAAGTTCGAGTGCACCTGTGCTGGGGCAACTACCAGGGCCCTCATCACCACGACATCGAACTCGACAAGATCGTCAGCCGGATCCTTCGGCTTCGCCCGAATGGTCTGGTGTTTGAGTCCGCCAACCACCGCCACAGCCACGAGATCGACGTCTGGCGTGAGACGAACATCCCGGAGGACAAGGTCCTTTACCCCGGCGTACTGGACACTTCGAGCGTCTACGTCGAGCACCCGAAATTGATTGCCAACCGCATCGTCGCATTCGCCGACATCGTGGGACGCGATCGGGTCATCCCCGGTAGCGATTGTGGCTTCGCCTCGTTCGCGACGTTCGTCGCAGTCGATCCCGAAATCGCCTGGGCGAAGCTTCGGACCTTGACCGCCGGAGCGCAATTGGCCAGCGAAAGGCTGTGGAAGTGACCCTCACTCCAGAGCAGCGCTCCGTATACGTCAACGAAAGCCCTGCCGTACCGATCCTCGACATCTCGGAGTATCTCAATCCTGCAACGAAGGGCAGGTTCGTTGAATCATTGCGCAACGCCTGCCATCACGTCGGATTCCTCTATCTGACCGGACACGGTGTAGATGACGACCTCAACACTCGCGTCAGCAATGTTTCCCGGGATTTCTTCTCTCGACCTGAGTCCGTCAAGCGTGAGATCGCCATGGTGAAAAGTCCGCATTTCCGTGGTTACACACCCGTCGGCGGCGAGGTGACCGGTGGCCGAGCGGATGTGCGTGAGGAAGTCGATCTGGGGCCGGAACGACCAGTGGCAGACGATGCCGATCATCCGTGGCGATGCTTGCAGGGACCGAATCAGTGGCCCGAGTCGGTGCCGGAATTCGAGCCCACCATGACCAGATGGGCCGACGAAATGGACCGGTTGGGCCGCATACTTCTCGATGCCCTCGCCGAGGGACTGGGCATCGACGCAGAAACACTTCCGGAACTGGGTCACCCCCCGACCCTGAAGCAACGATCAAAGCGGTCCGTTATCCGGCGCCAGTTGCGGGGCAGCAGCCACAGGGCGTCGGTACACACGAGATTTCGGACTGCTCACCTTCGTTCTACAAGATGCTGTCGGCGGTCTTCAGGTAGAACACGCCGACGGACATTACATGGACGTGCCTTGCCTGCCGGGGTCCTTCGTCGTCAATCTCGGCGAGATGCTGCAGGTCGCGACCCATGGCTACTACAAGGCTACCGTGCACCGTGTCGTCAGCCCGCCGGCCGGCGTCGAACGCTTCTCCACCATCTACTTCTTCAACCCCCGCCTCGATGCCACGCTCGATCCGTCGTCCTGCTACAGACCTCGCTGATAGCGCACGCGGCGGAGCCAGTGACGATCCCGCCAACCCCATCCTCAGCACCTACGGTGAAAACATTCTCAAAGTTCGTCTGCGCGCCCATCCCGACGTGGCCGAACAGCACCACCGTGACCTTATCGACACCACCATCCGATGAGTTCGATCCGAACGAAGGACATGCTGTGACCGCAACCGTTGACACACCCGTCGACGCTCACATGAACCACACCGACTCCCGACCCGTCACCCAGACCGCTCAGCTGCCCGAGGGCAACCCGGGTCTGATTGGACTACCGCTCACCATCGTCGGCGCGTTGGGTCTCGGTTTCACCAACACACCGGCATCGTTGATTCCGCGTCGGCCGCAATTCCGATCGTGATGTCAGCGACCTCGATCGGATTGCTCCTCGCAACCATCTGGGCCGCAGCCCTTCGGCAGAACGTCAATGCGGCCCTGTACTCGGTGTTCTTCGGCTTCTACGGGAGCTACGCCATCCTCTCACTCGGCCTCGGGAACGATTGGTTCGGCATCGACCCCGATCAAGTCACCACCACCAGCGCGATGTGGATCGGAAGTGGTTGGTGACCATCACCATCCTCACCCTGCTCGTAATTCGCCTGCCCTGGTCATTCCCATTCCTCCTCGCCATCGTCGACTTGGCTCTTGTTTGCCTCCTTGTTGGGACACTGACGGCGTCTAGCGCGGCCACCCAGCTCGGAGGGTGGCTTGTCTTCCTATTCGTAGCGGTAGCAATCTACTTCTATGTCGCGGCGATGTGGGAAGAAACCGGCGGCTCTCCCCTGCCGATGGGGCGGCCC
Source organism: Macaca thibetana thibetana (assembly GCF_024542745.1). Classification (NCBI taxonomy): domain Eukaryota; kingdom Metazoa; phylum Chordata; class Mammalia; order Primates; family Cercopithecidae; genus Macaca; species Macaca thibetana. The sequence continues at coordinate 156,638 of NW_026088791.1, read as the reverse complement.
CTCATCAGCTGAATTCACGACACACCAGACCGCTGCTGTGGGTCGGTGCCTCTCCCGTGCCGGCCCACAGCAGCACACGATGGACCCACCAGAGAAAGTAGAACGACCTTGCGCGACAATGCCACCAGCACAATTGATCTCGACAACTGGAACCGCGATGGACTACTGGTGGTCGAGGGACGCCTTGAGCGCCGCGAGCTCCAAGAGTTGCAGCAGTGGGTGTTCGATATCGAACACCGCCCGGGAACACCGAATCAGTTGCTGCAGTACGACGAAACGATCGCGGACGGCGGCACACGTAGATGCCGAACCGAAAAAACTTCGTGCCCTATCACGACGGACTACGAACATTGCTGACAGTTGGTCGCATCCCCGATATCGCTAGCTCCCTCTTGGGGGAGACCGCAGTTTCTGTACAAGGAGAAGATCAACTACAAGGCGCCGGGCGGAAGCGGCTTCGCAGCTCATCAGGATGCCCCCGCCTACCCCCTACGTGTCGAACACGATAGCGTGCATGGTCGCTGTCGATGACTCCACTTTGGCCAACGGCTGCTTGGAGATTGCGCGCAAAATGCACGCCGCGCAATTGCCCACCGATGCTCGCGGGTTGCGTCGAACCTGAGGTAGCCGAAAAATCCTTTCGTGGGAGCCACTGCCCGTCTCCGCTGGTAGTTTGGTGTTCTTTCACTGCTACGTCCCCCACCGGAGCGGAGCGAACACTTCGGGACTCCACCCGCCGCGCAATATACCTCACCTACAACGGTGAATCCGACGGTCAGCTTCGAGAGTCGTACTACGCAAAACGTATACACGATCTTGCCGATCAACCGATCAGTTGAGCCTCATCGGGCATTTCTCAGGTACCGCTAAACCCGCCAGTTCATCGAACAAGGAAGGCCAAGCGTGACGATCACCGCGCAGGAACTGCAAGAGCTCTCGCTCCAAGAGATAGGTGCGTCAGCATTTTGTGATCGTCTATTCGAGTATCTCACTTTGGCAGGGCAAAGCCGCTACGACGAATCAGTCACTCAACTTGAGCATGGTCTGCAGTGCGCGCATCTCGCTGCTGGCAGGCCGGATTCGACTCGCTGCTCAAATTGCTGCGTTGCTCCACGACATCGGTCATCTCATCTTGGACGAGCACGCTGGTCACAACGACTTCCTTGAGGACGATCTCGGCCACGAAGTCGTTGGCGCTCGTCTTCTGACTCGCTGGTTCGGAGCAGAGATTGGCCAACCCGTCGCACTCCACGTTCCGGCGAAGCGGTATCTCGTCGCCACGGACAGCGGCTATGTCGATGGCCTCTCTGAAGGCGTCTGTGCGCAGTCTTGAGGTGCAAGGCGGACCGATGACACCCGACGAGGTCGACCGCTTCATTTGGTCGCCCGTACCACCGAGCTCGCCGTCGATCTCCGTCGATGGGGACGACCAGGGAAAAATTCCCGACGCACCGACGCCGCCATTGACTCATTGGAGACAGGCCATCATCGAGCTTGCGAATGTGGGTCTCCGCTAAAGGTTTTCGTCGATTTCTGGTTGTTGTCGCTTCTTCTGGCCGAGCTGATCGCCTGCCAGAAGTTGCTGACGTGGGACGAAGGGGGGTGGTGACGTGGCCTAGTATCGCGCGGTCGTCTACATGCGATGCTGTTCGATTCGGGTTGAGACTCGGTGGAATAACTAGTGATTCGAGTTCGCCCGTTACATTCCCGTTCAGGAGCCGTAACGGCTCGTGGGACACGGACAGGATCCCTGGAGAATGCCTACACGGTTCTGCGACACGTACGAATGCTCCTATGGTGATCTGTGGTCGGAGTTGGTGGTGTTACATTCCGGTGGATCGCGGAGCCGCTCGCCTGGTTGTCGAACACGGTCCCCGAGCGGGCGGTTTTCGCCACACGCATCTGCTCGTGCCCCGCTTGTTTCCGCGCAGCGAACGACCCTTTTCGATCATCGAAAACTGTCTCTGATTCGACTGGAGACGAGTTGAAACAACCTGCCCGGAGAGGGGCGCGCCGAAACGCGTCCCCTCTGGACTCAGAGGCCGTCTGAGGCCTAGTAATCAGGCTTTGGTGAGGGCGATTCAAGAGAAGAGCCATGAGAGGGCCTGGCTCACCAGCTCGTGGACGCCGCACCTCGTGGCGAGTGCCCCGACTATCTCGACGGCTTTCTCAGCTGGTCCCGGGGGCGTGCGAGGATCGCCAGATTCGCGGGTATCTGACGCGTTCGGGATGTTTGCCATTGCGCTGTTCGCTCCTTGGTGTGTTGGCCGGCGGGACTTTCAAGCCCGACGGTTGTCCCCTCTATCCTCGAGCTACAAGGCGGCCTGCTTTAAACGCTCGGTGTCACAAAGGTTCTATCGCTCCTGGTCAGCGGCGTGCGTCAGAAAACAGGTCCTGTGGGTGCGGTGAGAGCGTGGAACCTTCCGAACGCGCGCTTCGAGGTTGCCTCCATCGACATTTCGAGACACCACTTCGAATTGCTGACGAGGTAGCCCGCAAGCCAAGTGAGCATCGCCGGGATCAGCTCCGGCATCGAGCTGCCGGGCCAGCGATATTCCCTCTACAAAGTGACAGGGCTTGGAGATGCCGAATTTCTGCTTTGTTTTAGCAGCGATTTTGGAAAATGCAGTCAGATCCTTGGCGTCCCATTGCGGTCCGCCAATGCCGACGCCTTGTAGCTCTCGTCTGAACTCGTGCGGACCGCAGCGATGACCCTCTCCATCTGGTGCTGGTTGGTTTGCGATCGCTTCGTTGATGAGCCGGTCGCGTTCTTCACTGTCGATGAGACCGAGTTTGTGGGCTATCCGCGCCGGCACGGGTATCGGTCGGTCGAAGTTGATGGGGACGCTGTCATCGCCGGGATAGTGGATTGGTTTCGTGACGTACAGCAAGTCGGTGTCCTGCGGGCTGGGGAAGTGACGAAGAATCATCTCGACGAGCAGTTCAGGTTTGAGCGGACCGGCTTGCTTGGTGATGAGCTCGAATCCAGGTACCGGCCGGCGACCTCTCGGCGTCAAGATTGTGGGCCAGAGGAGTCTGTTGCTGCCGGGACGTGACGTCGAGGACCCGGCCGGAACTGAGGTGATCCGCCCAGACGTTGTCGAGAGTTTCCGTGGACGCGAGGGTGTAGGGCCGCCATGTTGGCGGCAGGATGAGGGTCCATCCGGGCGGCTCCATGACCAAAGCGTGCAAATGCCTTGGCGGCGGCGCCGCGACCTCGGTGTGGACGAGCCAGGTGTGAAGATCAGCAAGATTGAGCTTTCGGCGTGCCCGCCATACCAGCCCGGCACCACGGCCCTCGGAATCGATTGCACCGTCCGCCCGAAGGAGTCGCTGGTGTTCGATCAGTAGGTCTGGCCATTCGGTGTCCCGGTCATCTTGGTTATAGAGAATTCGGTCCATCTGTTCGGTCTTCGGTCCGGACCAAAAGTGCGCGGGCAATGGAATTCGCGGCGAGGCGTCTACGTACGCCGTGCCATGCCTGATCGCCTTCCTGTAATTCGTGCGCGAGTCTGCTCGCCGGGCCCACTGGCCCGACTGCTCGTCTCTTCCGGAGGTCTTGGTCGCGCTTCTGCTTCTCCGCGTAGGCGTTCTCGAGGATTTCAAAACTCTGAACCGGACAAGGTCGAGGCAACGACCAGGCGCCACAGGCCGCGTGCAGTGCGTTGACGGATCAGCGGTTTGATCCCCTCGAGGTTGGTATCGGAAAATGGTTGAACCCGTGCGATTGCAGTCATCACGGCATCGGTGAGCCTGCGAGCTTGGTAGTCGCGATGGCCGCGGGCACGTGACTGTCCCGGCACGCTGAAGGCGAGCTGTTTCGCCTCTTCAGCAGCATTCTCGGGCAGCCGCAACCGCAGCTGTACACCGGACTTCGGCTTGCCTCGACCTGCTGGAGTGGGATAGCGCATCACCGTTGCAATGTGAGTCAGCCGATTGTCGCTGTCGTCATAGTCTCCGCCGGATCGTCGTCGTTGATCCTCGATGTACTCAGCCAGAAGTTGTCGAACCGTCGCATCACGCGAGAGCCCGCGGTGTTCTACCACCTGGTCGAGTGCGTCGGCGGCGCACTGAGGAATTCGAACATTCGTCTCCAGCATGAGTGCATTATCCGTCGCGATTCAACAGTCTTGATCAATGCGCGGTGCCGGCGTGCTTGCGCCATCTGTCCTGGGGCGATGACAGGTCCCTGCGGGGTGTGCATGTGCTGACGGTGTGTCCAGTTTTCAGTGCCGCGCTGCTGTACTTGGCGCAGGTCATGGCGTGGAAGCTGTCCAGCGTTGGAGTGGCCATTCGGGCGCGTTGAGCCCTGCCCATCGACCAGGTGGTGGGCGCAATGCCTCCCAAAAGTTTGTTGCGGTCGATCGATCGAACGGAGGTAAGGGAGGCAGTGTCATATGTGCGGAAATGTCGCTGGAGGTTCCTCGTAAGTGAATTCGAGTGCATTGGAGGCGATTTCGAGGTTTACTGCCCGGGTCTCCTCCGGGCTGAGCGTGAAAGGTGGCCGTAGACGATGACTTTCAGGTGTTGCAAGCAAGAGTCGGTGCGGGCCAATCGGGAACATCACTAGTGCCGCAGTGGCAAGAGCGGGGGCGGGATAGCGTTGCTGCCCCGGCCAGCCGATGAGCACGACGGGTTCGTCGCAGGTCAGTAGCGGTTGCTCGGAGGTCACGAGCCACCAGGTGCGCTGAGCCAGAAGCGGGGCGATTCCGTGTTTCTTCCAAACCTTGATGGCGGTGTCGATCGCAGCTGCTTTAGGCCCCGTGTACTCAGGTTGGAGCATGATTTCGTCGATAATCTGGTGGTGCCGTGCTGGTGTGTAGTCGATACCTGTTGCTGCGCAGAGGATAGGCAGTAGTGCGCGGTGGTCGAGTGCTTCACGGACGTTGAACGATCGCGAGCACTGCTGATGTCCAGGTTTCCTGCACGTGCTCGGGGCGTGCGCTGGCTTTGAAGGCCGACGAACACGGCTAGATTCCGCTCAGATTGGGATCGGTGATTTTCCCAGCCGCGCGATTGTCGAGCGATCGAAGCCACCGCGCAGGGCGTCTTCAATCCTGGACATGTGCGTTTCGAACCACAGGTCCGGCTCCACGTCGGGGGGTCGATGTCGTCACCGACGATCTGATAGAAGAACTCGTCGTTTGCGATCGCGTCCGGCAGGTCGAGATCGCTGCGTCCTGTCGCGATTTCGGTGAACCGCACTAGCGGGCTTTCGGGTCCGGAGGCCCACCGTCGCAGATACATCTGTGGGACGAAGTGATGTATTCGTGTTCGCTGTGAATTGTTGCGTGTGCGTTCCTTGGATCGTTCGATCTCAGCGTCGCTGAGCCATTTGTTGGCACTGCCCATAGCCGATGACGATAGCGTTTGGGCCAAGCCGTTTTGCGCGGTGTTTGTAGATCCCGCGCCAACCCCTGACATCAAGGAGCGGCCCCGTGCCACCTTCACAGTACGATCCGACCATGCGTACCGACTTTGACCGTGCTGCCGAAATTGCACGCCTGGCAGCAGAATTCGACTGAACCTGGTCAGGAGATGGCCTCGATCGCTAGTCCTCGTCCTCGTCCTCCGGTTCGGGCTCATCCACCCATGCCTGATACCCCGGACTCGTCAGACGCAAGTCGATCGCATTGACACCCAGGTGCAGTGAAATGACCGCTTTCGGCAGATCCCACCGGAGAGCTGCCTTTGGTTCGGTTCGGCGCTCGTGGCTGTCCTCAGGAGTGCGGTTAAATGCCACATCGAGGTTCGTGAATCCCTTCGTCCAGCAGCGGACGCACCACTGTCATGGGCGTAGCGTCATCTGCCACGTCCGTGACGAAGATCGAGATCCAATTCCATTCTGTGTTGCCGCCCGAACATGTATCGATTCGGGCTGACCGACGCGGAGTCGTCCGAATCGAGGCGCCGGTTCGATCCAATTCAACGAGTTCCCATCCAGCCTGTGCGCAGAAGGGTTCCAGGTCGTCGACGGCCCAGGTCCAGTCGAATGCTGCGGCGAGGCGGGCGATCCGGGTGGCGCCTTCGATGTCGACGTGCATGTGCGGATGCTACGTCCTTCTGATCGTTGTTGACGACGGCTCAATCGTGGGGGCGTCGAGGTGAGGGTTGGCGGGTTGTCGGTTATCGGATGCCGGCACCGTAGGTCAGCACCTTGCCAGCCTCGCGTGGGTCGACGTCCGTGACGGCCGGTTGCGGCATGCTGATGTTGACGACCATCGACTGGTCAACCTTCTTGTCGGTGTTCGCGGGCCAGGCGAGACCGGTGAGGGGGAGTTATTGGTGGTGGATGAGGTCTGGGAGGGTCTGGGCCATTCGACGCAATGAACGGCATGCGTGGCTGCTCGGCTTATGGTGCGTGGGTGATGACATGCGTGCGATGACGGTCGTGGTTGGACTTGGCCTCGTCGTGATGTGGGAGGCTACGACCGCCTTGACGGCCACTGCCGAATCACCAACTCTGACTACGAGAGAGCTGTAAAAGATGCGAGCAGATATCGAACGCGCTGCCCAGGCGGTGCGCGTGGCCGCTGAGTTCGACTGGACGTGGACCGTCAATGACCTGCCGCCGTTCTGCGGTCAGGTCGGTTGGCAGTTCAGCGGCCTCGATGAGCAGGTGCCAGCAGCCGTGACCAATCTCGAAGTCAATCGCCCCGATGTGTCGGTGGGCGTCGCGGACATATCGACAACGACTTGTCGCGAGCAATCGATGAGATCTCCTTCCGTGCCAGTGATGTGGTTCTCGGTCAGAGCGACTTGGAGCCTGAGCTGGATGAAGTTTTCAATGCACTCGTGGACCGGATGTTCGAACTGCTCGGGCAGCGGCCCACGGATTGGTGGATCGAACCGACCCGCGGCCTGCGCTGGGACCTTCCGGGCCTGGTGGTTACGGCCCAGATCGGCGTCTCATCGGTCAGGGTGTATCTGGTCAGTCCTGCGTACCAGCAATGGTGCGACGAAATCGAGCAGAGCGCCGAAGATGAGTAGACGTGAGGTCGGTTGAGGCTGCGGCCGGCCCGACTCGCTGTCATTCCTGAAAATCGATAGCTTGCGCAGCTCGCACTAGGTGTACCCGGCCGTCAGGTCCAAGTGAGCACTTCGAGGTACGTCTGATGTTGTCCCATGCTGGGACAAGCGGTGGAGCGCTAGCTCTCTGCCGCTCGACTGGCTGAGTTGAGCGCGGATGCGAAACTGCGGGCCAGCAATTCGGCATTGCCGGGAACCTCGACCATGATCTCTGTGCCGCTCGGGAACTCGATCGTCAGGTAGAGGTTTGTGCGATTGTTTCTTGGCCATCGCACCGATCATGGTTCCGGCGCCCGGGTTGATCGCTGTACCTAGCGCCATGCGCGTGAGGGTCGTACGTTGTTGGGTGCCCCCGATCTCGACGGACGCTCGGATCCCAGCGACTCTGTAGCGCTGTCCTTGTACGTCAGGATTTTGCCGTCGAGCTTGAACCCGCCGAAGGTGGCCTTCTCCGGAGGAGGTGGGCCAACAGTGGGATCCACCGGCACATTGACCGACACCGCAGCCGGCGCCGGCGCCGCTGCGGAGTCAAATCGTCGCCGAAGCCAAGAATCGGTTCGGCAGTTTGAACGGCTGCATTGAGTGCGGCGACCAGCGCGCCGATCTTGTCCTTGCCAGTGATGTAGTTGAAGTCAGCACGGCCGTCGCGGTTATGCCCTTTGCGTCCGCGAAGGAGCAATCTCATCTCGGCGGACTTGGGATGCGGTGGCCTCACGCCAGGAAATGCCCTCGATCGCACCTACAGGGACTATCCAGGGAGACGCTGCCCGCTTATTGCGCGGTTGACGCCAGTGCGTGTGCTCGAATGTGACGGTCCCCGCCACCGTCGACGACACCTCGCCGCCGGGGGTACCGCCATTGAGGGCAGCGCAGTGATCAATACCGACCACTGGACCGAACGCTGGCCCGATCACCCTGTGATCAGGACATTCGCCGAGCCGAGGGCAGTGAAAGTCGACATCGGCCGCGCGCTCCCGCTCGGGCGCGGGGGGAGCGTCACGCGCCGATCATGTGAGCATGCGGGTGAAAACGTCCGCGCTCTACATGTCCGGATACCTCGACGGCGTTCTCAAATTCTGGGCAAGGATGCACGATGGGCAATGGTTGGCCGGGGTAACCCTGCGGGTCACCGATGCCGGCGGAACAACCTCGTCGAAATCGACATGCTCGTGACGGCCGACGCCATCGCCGAAGTGCCGGCCACCTGAACATCGCTACTCGATCGAAGGTGGCAGCGAGGGCCGTGTGCTCGGAACCGGCTACCTCGCCGTTCACGCTCGCGGGCGTCCGCCAACGCTGCCTTGATGGTGCTGCGCGCCGCTGGAGCGATCGAGTACGTCACGCGTGGCTTCCCCGAAACGCTATCCAATCCGGGATCGTGGCGGACCAACCAATTCGCACCCGTCAACCGGGCGAGAATGCGATAAGTCTTTCCACTCGAATAACCCAGCGCGTCCATGACCCGATATCCGTAGATCTCCTTCTTCGGATGTCGGAGAAGGAGCGCAAGCACCGCTTGAACCGCAGGTGTTATCCGTATGCTGTCGGCGGCCACACCCCAACGCTACCAAAAAGATACGTACATACTTTTTACATATAGAAACCAACAGTGCGAGTTGAAGGATGGACCGATGACCACGCAAAAGCGCCGGTGAGCGAGGTGCTCACCGGCGCTGGAAATGCGAGATCGACCTATGTCACCAGCGCTGAAAACCGTCACGTACGTGCCATTCCAGAGCGCCGGGTCGCTGAGCGTGATGGAGACACGACCTCCGTGTGAAGCTGCCTCGTCGACGATCTGGTCGACGGTGGCGTAGACGACGTTCCCCGGTGGGCTGATAGACGGAACCAGGGGCCGAGGTTCACGCGCCAACCCCGATCCGGGATGGGGCCGAGGAGGTTGCCGGCATTGGTGTCGGCGATGAATCGGGTCTCGTTCTGATCGAAATTGACTCCGACAAATCCGTTGCCGGAATACGGGGTCGCGGCAGAAGCGGCACCCGCCCCGAGGAGGGCCACAGCACCGGCCGCGACCGGGACCAACAGTGCAGCTACAGCCATACGTGGACGGGACATGAAAACCTCCTGTGACGCGAAGGCTGCATCGACCGCAACCAACTTGATGTAACTGACGGTAGCGCAAAAACGTGATAACCGAACATTTGCGAGAACATGACGTCGGTCACGTCGGCTGTAGCGCGAAGGCTCGCAATCTGGGCATTCACACTTTATGACTAGGTGAAACAAGGCTGATCGTCTTTAAGTGCGGAGGCGGAAACGATCCGCTTGCCGCTTTCAGCTCCAAATGAGTAAATGCCTGGCACTCAACCCGGTCGGTCGGATCACCTACTGCATCCGCCCTGCCCGGCCACCTGCGGTGTCCCCCAAGAGGATGCTCCGCTGCGCTCCGCTCTGTAGAAGCGAAAGATCCTTTTTCCTTCCTGTCCTTCCGATCTTGATCGACGTGCTCGTCACTTGTGTGGACGCCATCACCGCGGTGCCGGCCACCTAGACGGTTGCGGAGACGGCCGTGATTGTCTCGGGGCGTTGTGCGGGATCACTGGTTCTGTCTGGCTCGCTGGGGGTTCAGACGATACGAAGTGTTTCCCAGTCCGGACCGCAGCCCGAGTGCGAAGAGTTGGCACTCCACGTCGTTGGCGGCCTTTCGTACCTCGTACGCGGTGGTGCCGGCAGTCGGGCGTGATGATCGTTTCTCACGTCCCCGGCACAGGGTGCGCCGGGGACGTGAGAAAACGATTCTAGCGCCTATTTGTGCAGGTCAACCTATATAATTGGGGAGTCTAATTCGGTAGCGGACCTGACCAGTTCGCTCGATTCTGGAGGATTCCTGTGGCTGATTTGGCTACTGCTGTGACTGTGTTGGATGCGAATGGGCGGGCGGGTGTGCCGTCGTTGTTGATTTCGGGTCCGGGGATGGGCAAGTCGAGTTTGGTGCGTGGGTTGGCTGCGGCGGATGGGGTGTTGTGCAAGACGGTGTTGGGGTCGTTGCGTGAGCCGTCGGATTTCGCGGGGTTGCCGGTGGTGCGGGAGCACGGTGTGACGTTGGAGGCTCCGGCGTGGGCGAAGGAGTTGGTTGCCGGTGGTGGCGGGTATCTGTTTCTGGACGAGTTGACGACGAGTCCGCCTGCTGTGCAGGCGGCGATGTTGGCGGTGGCGTTGGATCTGACTGTCGGTGATGTGCAGTTGCCGAAGGGGACTCGGGTGATTGCGGGGGCGAATCCTCCGGATTGCGCTGCTGGTGGGTACGAGTTGGAAGCGCCGTTGGCGAATCGGTTCTGCCATGTGGAGTTCACGCCGTCTGTCGATGAGTGGTTGGACGGTATGTCGACGGGGTGGGGTGCGCCGCCTGCCTCGCGTGCGGTGGCCACCGATGAGCAGCGGGCCTGTGTTGGTGCGCAGTTCGATCACCGGCTTTGTGCAGCGCAATCCTGATGCGTTGGATGCGTTTCCGTCGTCGGCGGCGCAGACCGGTGGCGCGTGGCCGTCGCGTCGTACGTGGTCGATGTTGGCGGCGGTGTTGCCGCATTTGCGCGGAGGACGACAACGCGGCGATCAACACGGCGGTGTTCGGGTTGATCGGTGAGGGCGCGGGCGTGGAGTTCTTGGAGTGGCGACGTAGCGCAGATCTGCCCGATCCGGTTGCGGTGGTGGAGAATCCCGAGTCGGCGTTCGATTGGCAGTCGCGTCCTGATCTGGTGTGGGCAGTGCTGTCCGGTGTCACGGCGTGGGCGGTGGGGACGGGGCACGGTGGAGGCCTGGCGCAGTGCGTGGGGTCCGCTGATCGCGGCTGCGGAGGCGGGCGCACCGGACGTGGCGGGAGCGGCGGCGCGCACGCTGGCGAAGGCGCGACCGGCGAAGGCGACTGTCCCGGCGTCTGCACGTCGGTTCGCGCCGATGTTGACCGCTGCGGGTCTGATGGAGGCGGCAGCATGAGCGGGGTTCGGGCGCTCGCGCCGGATGAGTTGCGGGCGTTTCGCCTGGCACGACTGGTTTCTGCCGAGCAGATGCCGTATTTCATGAGGGCGTTGTTCGCGGCGCAGCCTGTTGCTGCACCGGGGTTGGGCACGTTCGCGGTGGATGCGCAGTGGCGGCTGTATCTCGATCCTGCGTTGTTGGTAGGGGTTGGTGCGTGGCCGGTGCCGGTGGCGGGTGCGGTGTTGTTGCACGAGGTCGGGCACTTGCTGCGGGCGCACGGTGTGCGGGGGCAGTCCTTGCCGAAGCCGGCGGCGCACGTGGCGTGGAATTACGCGGCGGACGCGGAAATCAACGACGACTTGCTGGCGGCGGGCGTCGGGTTACCGGACGGGGTGATCACTCCCCAATCGTTCGGGTGCGAGGACGGCGAAATCGCAGAGGACTACTACACGCACCTGATCGATCCGGCTACGGGACAACAGTTTCCAGACGACGACGATGTGGGATGCGGGTCCGGTGCGGGGTGCGCGCCGGTGCCGGGGGAGTTGGGTGCGGCAGCGGGGGAGGTCGCGGACGGGTTGGACGACGCGGAGGAAGCAGATCTGGTGCGCCGTCATGTGGCGCGGGCGGTGCAGGCGGCGCAAGGGAAGGGGCGCGGGATGCCGCCGCAAGGGTTGGCGCGCTGGGCTGGTGAGGTTCTCACGCCGCCGACCGCGGCGTGGGATCGGGTGTTGCGCGCGGTGATCCGGCGCGCATTGGCGGATCAGTCGGGGCGGACGAACTACAGCTATGCGCGTCCGTCGCGGCGCAGCCTGCCGGGGATCGTGGCCCCGGCGATGCGGGGTCCGTCGATCACGGTGTCGATTGTGATCGACACGTCGGGGTCCATGTCGGCGGCGGATCTGTCGGCGGCGATGGGTGAGGTGGCGGGTGTACTGCGGACGGGCGGTGTAGCGCGGGAGCGGGTACGGATTCTCTCGTGCGATGCGAAATCGACGTCTGCGCAGGCGGTGCGGTCGGTGGCCGATGTGGTGTTGGTGGGCGGGCGGCGGTACGGATATGCGCGTCGGGATCGACGCGGCGAACGCGGCCCGTCCTGCCCCGCACGTGGTGATCGTGTTGACGGACGGGGATACGCCGTGGCCGGATCGGCCGTCGCGGGCGCATCTGGTGTGCGCGGTGATCGGCAACGACGCCGCACTGGCACGGACCCCGGACTGGGCGTCGAGTGTGCAGATCCCGGTCGGTGCGTCGTGAACGCGGTGAGCGGTGATCTGTTGCGGTACGCGCAGCAGGTGTTGACCGGTACCGGTCACGAGCCCGCTCAGGTGGCGAGCGTGGTCGCCGGCACCGGCGAGGATGCGGCGGCGCGGGCGTTGCGTGCGGGGTGGGAGTGCGCCGCGAATCCGGTGGTTCTGGCGTGCGAGCAGGCGGAGGACGTGTCGTGAGCGTGGAATGGTTCGATCTGGCTCAGCGTCTCTATGCCGCCGAAACAGGGCGCCCGGCTGCTCGGCTCGCACACACTACGTTCACCCCGTCAGCGTCGGCGCTGGCGGTGCGGGCGACGGTACGCGGCGGCAGTGTGAGCGTGTCCGCTGCGGCGTTGGGTGGAGGTGAGGAAACCGCGTGCGACGAGGCAGGGTTGGCGTTGCTAGCCAGGTTGGGCGGCACACTGGCGGCGGATACCCCGGCGATGTTGCTCACCGACGACACCGGCACGATCCCGGCCCTGGTGGGGTTGGCGCGGACGCACGCTCACCACAGCGACCCGAACATCTCCGGTAGCGCCGCGATGGTGGGGTGGTGGGCAGATCGGGCGGATCATCCCGGCACATCGGCGGCGGTGAATCTTCCGGCAGCGTCCAGTGCCCGCTACGTGCTCGGAGTGGTCCCAGAAGCGCAGCGGTCGGCGCGGGTATGGCGAAAGTGGTTTCAGATCACCGACGAGAGTGTCGCCGGGATGCACGAGTGGGCGCGTGCGATCGGCAGTGGCCCGTTGTTGCCGCTGCTCGCTGCGATCGGTGAAGACGACGCCTATTCGTTTTCTCGGGCACAGTCCGCACTGGTGGACGGTCACGACTGGTCACGTCCCGACAACACGGCCAGCGCCGCGATGGGCCTGCGAAGTCGTTGTGACGCAGCAGATGTGATGTCATCAGCCTTGCTCGATGATCCGATGTGGCGCGAGCGCGCACTGCACACCGGTCACGTCGCGGTAGGTGTGGCATCGATGACGCCGCCACCGAAAGGTTCACGTCGGCGGGGTGGGTCGCTGTCGGTGACGTGTGAGCGTCTGGATTCACGGCTGCGGGTTGGATCTGCTGTCACCGGGTGGGTCGGTACACCGCGACGGCGTCCGTTCGAGCAGTTCACTGCCGAGGTCACATCGACCGAGGTTGTCGGCGGGAAGTTGGTGCTCGGACTCGGTTCGGTGGGGATGTATGCGCCGCCGAGTGGCGCGTCGGTGGTGTTGATGCCGCAAGCGGTGTCGCCGCACACGATGCGCGCTGGTCGTGGCCGGTACTGGCGGCTCTACCGAGGGCGGCGGTCCTGGCTTTCGACGGGGCAAACGCCCGTCCCTTCCCGGCGTGAAGTGCCGTTGGACGTGCTCATAGCGGGCGCAAAGGAATAGCACCGGCAGCATACCTTCCTTAGGTAAATAGCCAGTTCAGAGACTTTTTTCTTTTTTCACGAAAGGTTTGATTCGTCATGCGCATTACTGTCCCGTCGGATATCGCTGCCCCCTCCGGGCCGGTCCCGCCGTCGCCGCGCCCGCCAACTCCGTCACTGACGGGGTGGCCGGGGTCGGAGATCATGGCCGACCCGATCACAGCGCGTGTGCTGTTCTCGGTGTGGTCGGGTGATCCTGCGGTGGTGGTGCCGTCCCCTCCCGGCGCAGGCAAGACCCGTTTGGTTGCATTGCTCGCTGCGGCATTGGCGCACCGGGCGGATCTGCGCGTGGGGATCGCGGCGCAGACCCGCGAACAGGCGGTGGAGATTGCACGCCGGTTGGGAACACTCACCGATCGCGCCGCCTTGATGTGGAAAGCGACGCCCGCCGGCACCGGACAGCGGCGACACACCGGTGGTCTCGGGACAGAAAGTGCGCTGGCAGGGCGACGTCGGTGCAATTCTGATCGGCACGACGGCGCGATGGTTGTTCTCGGACCCGGACCGAGTCGGTGCGGACGTGTTGATCGTGGACGAGTCGTGGCAATGCACTTACGCCGATCTGGGAGCGCTGGGAGCCATGGCGAAACAGGTGGTGTGCGTGGGCGATCCCGGCCAGATCGACCCGGTGGTGACCGGCGATGTATCTCGTTGGGAGGGAAGCGAAACCGCACCCGATCTACCCGCCCCGATTGCACTGTTGGCTGCGCATGGCGATGCGGTGGGGATGGTGCGGTTGGCGCACACCTGGCGACTCGGACCCGACACCACAGCGCTGATCGCGCCACTGTTCTACCCCGATTTGCCGTTCACCTCCAAGCGTCCCCCGGAACACCTCACCGATTCGAGCGGGACTGTGTGGCCTGAATTGGCGCATCGCCCGATCACAGCTTGCGCAGGCCCGTCCGATCCTGCCTTGGTGACTGCATGCGCTGCGAGGGTGCGAGAGCTACTGGCAGCGGATCTGGTCACCACCACAGGTAGGCGGGCAATGACGGCCGCCGATGTGGCCGTGGTGGTCCCGCACGTGACTCAGGCTGCGGCAATTCGTGCCCTACTGAGCGAGTACCCCGGCGTACTGGTCGGCACCGCCAACTCATTGCAAGGTCTCGAGCGTCCTGCCGTCGTGGTGCTGCACCCGTTGGCGGGATATCGGACCGCCGAACCTTTCAACCTCGATGCGGGCCGTGCCTGTGTGATGCTCTCGCGTCACCGCGCCCACATGTCCGTCGTCATCGACAGCGCGAGCGCGAGCGTCCTTGCACATGGTGCGCCGTCGTCCGCGCTCGAGGTCCAGACCGGCCTGTTGGCCGCGCTGCACAGCACCCCCGCCGTGTAGTTCAACCGAAAAAGAAAGGGGCACAACAATGTCCGAAACAACGAAGATCGAATACCGTGCACGCGTCTGGGAAGGAATAGACACATTCGATGCAGTCGCAGCCGTCGACAGTAGGCGGCAGCATGCGCGATGAGTTCCTTGTGCGAGCAGGACCGAAGAGTCGCAGATCCACGACAACTCCCGTCCGCGCTGTGCGGGCAGCAGACGCAATGATCGCGTACGCCCAGCGCTGCGGCACCGGCACCGAAGAATTGCCCACCGTGTTCGCGGACTTGCGCTCCGATGCACATCACCTTGCCGACGCGTGGGCGTCGATTTCCGGTGATGCCACACGAAATGGGGAGGGGCATTTTCGCCGCCGAAGTGCACGGTACCGGGTAATCGGGGCACTGCCGGCCGAACAGCCCACGGACGTTCGGCCGGCAGTCCCCGGCACCGGGAGTGTCAGGGGCGGTGGTTGCAAGGAGATGATGAATGGATGTAAACCGGTACCGGTTTTACATCCCAATTCGGTATCATGATGGTTATGAGTACGCAGATCGCGGTACGGCTACCCGAGGACATCGTGGCGTTTCTCGACAGCGAGGTCAGCGGTGGGCGCGCGAAAAGCCGTGCCCAAGTCGTGCTTCGAGCGTTGGAGCGTGAGCAGCGGCGACAGTTGGCGGTCCGTGACGTGGAGATCCTGTCTGACGGCGCGGGCGGCGATGTGAATATCGCTGCCGCGCACGGGAAGAAGAACTGAGTGCGCCCGATTCACGACGCCCAGCTTGGAGGTCTTTGTCCGGTGTTGGTTCTGACGAGGGAATTGGTTCGGCCTCATCTGGGACGGTCACTGTTGCCCCCATTCGTTCGGAGGGGCGGGGGTTGTCGACCGAGCTGAGTTTGGGCGAAGACAACGGTGTCGAGGACGGATCGGTTGTCGACTGCGACGGGGTGACGACCATCCCGGTGTCGGCACTCGGGGTGAATCGAGGATTTCTCTTGCCCGCTCAGGAAGTGTTGTTGACCAGGGCGCTGCGATCAGCATTCGATCTCGAGTCATGAGGACGCAAGGAACGACGATGGGGCAGCGATGGCGGTGAAGAAGTGGGAGCAGATCCCCCTGTTCGACCTCGATCCTCCTCCGGTGCCCGAAGTCCATGGCGAGGGTCCTGAGCTGGATTCTGAACCAGCACACTTCGATCTCGACGACGAAGCCGCCTCGGCCCTGGAATCCGATACTGGCGTGGACACCGCTTCGCAGGTTGCGGCAGATCACGCCGCCCCGGAGGCAGGCGGCGAACCAGAAACCGGCGAAAGCACCGATGCCGACCGTCAAGGTGCCGGCTCGACGTCGCCCGTGTCATCGGTCTCCGGCACCGAAGCAGTTGTGCCCCAGGCCAAGCCCAATGCTGACGTGAAACCGGAACCCACCCAGGCGTCAGAACGGGGCGCAACGGAACCGGCCGCCCTTCCTCCCGCCAGCGAGGCAGCAGACGGCCACGCTGTCATTGTCACAGCAGCCGGCACCTATACACCATCCGGCCATACACTCACGGGCCCAGTCGATTCCATCGAAAAACTCGACAAACTGATCAGATGGGCAACGCTCACCCCGCTGGGCGCACCGGCACAGATCTGGATCGTCGGAATCGAAGCCTGCGAAATGCTCGGATGGATCATCGACCCAGGCAGCGAAGACGACGTCGACGACATGGAAATCCTCCGCACCCGCGCTGCCGAAGAACTCACCGCGATCCTCCACGCCACGCTGACCCCGATGCTGACCGCAGGATGGGAACTGCGCGGAGAACCCGGCCACGTCGTTCACCTCTCCCGCACCACCGGGAACTTCACATCCATGGTCGACATTTTCATCGAACCCTACGTGTGGACCTACTGGAACAAAGACTTCGGATGGGGCAATCGCGTGGGGGACATGGGGATCCTCGGATCACCCACCGCCGGAACCTACCTCCCCGACGACGACCTCCCCGCTGCACTAGAACTGGGACGCCGACTCGCCTGGTGCGCACAACACCTCGGCGTGCTACCCGGCCCCACCCCAGCACGCACCGGCGCCGCCATCGTCGACAAGATCAAACGCGACCGCACCCGCAGCGGTAAAGGAATCGTCGTCACTGTCGGTGGACCGGTCCCACCGCTGGACGGCGAACCCCGCGGAGATCTCGAACCTGCCCTCGGATGGACCCGCATCCCGGACCTCGAAGAACTCTCCGACGCAACACAACTGGTATCGATAGACCAACGAGCTGCGTACCTCGCGTCCGCTGGCATGCTCGAATTCGGCTACGGAAAACCTCGACATCTTCGCGGCGAGAACGCGCTCGACGCTGCGCGGCAATCGAAAACCCCGTTCGGACTCTGGCGTGTAACCCTCCCACCGGGTGACATGCTGGCGCTCCCACCCGCTCTACCGTTGCCTCACCCACACATGCTCGCCGACCAACCTGTCCAGACCTGGATCACCACCGTCAGCCTCGATGCACTTCAAACGTCCTGCGCCGATGGCGGAATCGGCGCAGAACTCGACGACCTCGACATCGCAGAAGCGTGGGTCTACTCCGAACAGGGACGGGCCCTCGACAAGTGGGCGAAAATCCTCCGTGAAGCCCGCAAAGTTGCCGTCGACACAGGCGACACAGCAATGAAACGGTTCATCGGCGCCTGCTACAAGGGTTACATCGGCCGAATGGTCAACCCCGACATGTGGACCGCCAAACAAATGCAACACCACCACCAACCGCTCTGGCGAGCAGCGATCATCGCACACTGCCGCTGGCGAGGCCGCCGCGTCGCGATGCGCATCGCACGCGAAACCGGGCGTTGGCCACTGCGCACCGTCACCGACTCCTGGGTCTACCCCCTACCCCCGGGCATCGACATCGCAGACAACAGTGACGCACTCGGGAAAATGACTCTGGAAAAGAGCGCCCCGCTCACCGAAAACATAACCGTCATGCTGACCGACGCACGCGACACCCACGAGATCAACCTCGCACTCAAAGCTGCGTTCACCGACGAAGATGAAGGAAACATATAGTGGCCCTGCATCTTCCGAAACCACGATCAACCAAACCCGCACAAAAGACCGTCGGCTTGGACGGACTCAACGTATCCGTCTCGACAGCAGCAACAAGCGGTATCGAAAAATCGAAATCGGTCAAAAGTGGGGGATTAGCCGGACTCACCAGCAAAGTCTCCGTACGCCAGATCCGTACCGAAATCGGCAAAGAAGGCCTACGGCAAGCAGCTGTCGACGCCGGAAGAAAGCCCCCCTCGGACCGAACACTGCGCCGCTGGGCGCAGCAAGGACGAATCCCACACCCCGACGTCACCGAACGTGCACAACGGCGAGCCGCCATCGAACGCCTCGGCGGAATCGACGCTGTCGCACAGAAAATCGGCCGTTCACGATCAGCGGTCTCTCGCTACCGTTCCGGCGAAACGAACGAACTGCGCGCTGACGCGAAAAAGAAACTCAAAAACGTCAAAGCACGCGACATCATGGACCGCGCCGGCGTCCTACGACCCGACGGGCAACCCAAAAAGGCCACCATCCGAGTCCGCGGGGGAGTGTCCGTCCGCAACGGTTCGAAGAAGGTTACGACTATCGAGTGCGTACCCTCGACTTCGCGAACTCCGACAGCCCCTTCAGTCTCGACGAAACACGAGAACTCGCCATGGCTTTGGCAGGCGACGATCATGCCCGGGTGGTTGCCCATCCTCGAACGTCACGCCACGATGGATTACCCTGAAAACAAGGGATTCGACCAGTACGGCGACACTTTCGGATTTCACTTCGATTCCATCGAATCCGTACACATCGACTGGACATAGATAGGTCATTGCGATCGGACCTCGCCGATCCGATGGCAGCCCCAATTGGTCTGGATAGGCGGTTGCGTACAAGGTAGATTCACGTGAACGCGAGAGCCTCGTTACGCTCTTGCCAGCACGTACTCGGTGTTCGACAAGCACGCAACGTAAGTGCTTGGAAGTTGGTGGCGGGCAATGCGACGGGATTTCGGACCATCGGGATCCGGGAGAAAATCGCCTAATTCGACGGAATATGGCGCGATAAGTCCTTCTCGAACGCCGGATAGCAGCGCATTCCTGATTTTCTGAACCGTCAATCGAAGCATTTTCGGCAACCGATCCGTCATATGTGATCAGTGACTCGAAGCAGCGCTTAGTGCGAGTGCCGAGGGATGGCGGGCGGGTTGATGAGTCACGATTCCCGCCGGTCTAGGCGGTTCCTCGTGGCAGCCGGATGTCACGTTCCGCGTTGGTGAGTCTCTATCGGCTCCGGATCAGCGGTTTCACAACAAGAGCAACCGCCGTCGGATTCGCCGTCGGCTTTCGTGGGGTGCGGCGTAGTCAGCGTCAACATGGTGGGTGGTGTGCCTTCGTGTTTGTTCAGTGTCAGTGGTGCAGGTGCAGGTGCAGGTGCAGGTACAGGTGTGCAGCAGGCGTCACCGAGATCGTGACGTGACGGCGGCATGCTTACGTTCAACTGGCCTGTTGTGCGCGGAATCTCGGGTTGGCCGGGAAGTGGCGTGGTGCGGGCGGCGCGAATAGCGTTTGCGATGACGAGGACTTCGGCGAATTCGTGGACGAACACCACGGTGGCGAGTCCGAGGACGCCGGTGGCGGCGAGCGGGATGAGGACGCCGATGATTGCCAGGGAGAGTCCGATGTTCTGCAGCATCACGGCCCTGGCGTGGCGGGCGTGAGCGAGGACTTGCGGCAGGTGCCGCAGGTCTTCACCCATGAGTGCGATGTCGGCGGTTTCGATGGCGACGTCGGTGCCCATTGCGCCCATGGCGATGCCGACGTTCGCTGTGGCCAGGGCGGGGGCGTCGTTGACTCCGTCGCCGACCATCGCAATGCGGCGGCCTCCGGAGATCTCGTGGAGGAGTCGGGCTTTGTCTTCGGGGAGCAGTTCGGCACGGACGGTGCCGATTCCGGCTTGCTCTGCCAGGGCCTGTGCGGTGCGGTAGTTGTCACCGGTGAGCATGGCTGTTTCGATGCCGAGTGCGGTGAGTTGGCGGATCGCTTCGGGTGCTTCGGGCCGCAGTTGGTCGCGGACGGCGATCGCCGCGATCACCACGCCGCCGCGTTCGACGAGGACGACGGTGGCACCATCGCGCTGCAGGCGGTCGACGTCGGCGGCTAGGGCGCCGGGTTCGACCCAGCCCGGTTTTCCCAGCCGCAGCACTATGCCGTGGTGTGTGCCGTGCAGTCCGTGTCCGGCGACGGCGGTGACGTCGCCGGCTGGTTCGATGGTCCCGGTGGCTGCGAGGATCGCTCGGGCGAGTGGGTGTTCGCTGCGAGATTCGAGTGCAGCTGCGGCCGAGAGTGCTTGTTCGCGGGTAGTTCCGGGTGTGGTGACGACGTCGATGACTTCGGGTGCTCCGGCGGTGAGGGTGCCGGTCTTGTCGAGGGCGACCACCGTGATGCGGCCGAGTTCTTCGAGTGCCGCTCCGCCTTTGACGAGGGCGCCGTTGCGGCTTGCGGCACCGATCGCCGCCACCACCGACAGCGGCACGGAGATCGCGAGTGCGCAGGGTGATGCAGCGACGAGTACCACCAGTGCGCGTTCGATCCACAGCATCGGATCACCGAGGAGTGCGCCGATTCCGGCGACCAGCGCGGCGAGGACCATGATTGCCGGTACCAGGGGGCGGGCGATGCGGTCGGCGAGGCGTTGGCCGGACCCCTTGCGGTCCTGGGCTTCTTCGACGATGTGCACGATCCGAGCGAGTGAGCTGTCGGAGGCGCGGGCGGTGACGTCGACTTCGATGGCTCCGCCGCCGTTGATCGCCCCGGCATGGAGTTGATCGCCCGGTTCGGCTTCGACGGGGACTGATTCGCCGGTGATCGCGGACAGGTCCAGGCTGGTGGTGCCGGCGGCGATGGTGCCGTCGGTGGCGGCGCGTTCGCCGGGGCGCACGATCATGCGGTCACCGACGGCCAGCTCGTCCGGTTCGATCGTGACTTCGCGGCCGCCGCGCAGGACGGAGACGGTCGGGGGCACCAAGGCGAGGAGTGCTCGCAGGCCACGGCGGGTTTTGGTCACGGCATAGTGTTCGAGGCCTTCGGCGATGGAGAACAGGATTCCGAGCATCGCGGCTTCGTTGATCTGGCCGAGTGTGATCGCGCCGATGGCGGCGATCGTCATCAGGGTTCCGACGCCGATGCGGCCGTGGCGCAGATTCCGCAGGGTGTTCGGTACGAAGGTCGATGCCGCGATGATCGCGGCGACGAACGCTACGGTTGCGCCGGCGGCGTCGGCGCCGGCGCGTCCTATCAGCCAGGAGATCGCCAGTAGATGCGCTGTTGCTGCGGCTATCTGCAGGTCGCGGACATGCCAGAGTCGTTGCTCACTCTCGTGCACCTCGGTGGCGTCTTGCGCGCTGGGGTCTGGGCTGCAGCATGCGTCAGCCATGAGTGCTTTCGGCTGCAGCACCGGTATCTTCGGTGTTGCTGCGCGCTAGCAGTTTCTGTATGTCAGTCGGGATCGGCATCGGTGTCATTAGCCCGACGGCAGTGCGTCCGGTGTTGCCGACCGGATACCGCCCACTCAGCGATCCGGGGGCGGCGACCACAGTGCGGAGGACTTGACCGAGTGCTTCGCGTCGATCATGTTGCCGCAGCGCTAGGTTGAGCATCGAGAGGTGGTTGCGGGTATGCAGCCACGGATGTGGCTGCGAGAGGATATGGGCGCGTTCGAGGTGACTCCACCGGATCGCGTCGTCGGACGCGGTGTGCGCGGAGGACATTTCACGCTCGTACAGTGCGCGAACTGCGGTGGTCGGCGTAGACATGGCGGTTCTCCCTATTCGTGACACGGTCAGCAGCAGCCTTCGGCATCCGATTTCGGGCACAGAGTGGGGTCGACGGCGAGGACGAGGTCCATCAGCTGGCCGAGGGTGTCCCCGATCCGTGGATCGGCCAGCTCGTAGCGCGTTCGGCGGCCCTCGGGGACGGCGACGACGAGTCCGCATCCGCGCAGGCAAGCGAGGTGATTCGAGAGAATCTGACGCGAGACCCCGATCTGGTCGGCGAGGTCCGACGGATACCCCGGGGTCTCCCGCAGGCTGAGCAGTACCTGGGTTCTCGTCGAGTCCGAGAGGGCGTATCCGAATCTTGACAGTGCGTCCCGATGCAGCAAGGTATCCATATCAACCATAATACAGAAAATTATGAATACAGGAAATAGTGAATAATATGCGGTATGTCGACAGACGACTCTCGTTATAGGTGTCGACGATGGGATCAAGCACGTGCCGACGAACTCGCGTGGGTGAAACTCCGAGGCGCCGCGAGTCGCCGATCGGAGCGTGCGCCGCCCACCGGATCCACAGACCGGTTGAGCAATCACATCTGCCGCTCTCGTTGGCCTGCCACTGGGCTGCCTGGCAGTTCTGTTGGGCGGGACTCTGTGCAGATTGTTGTTGTGAAAGCAGTCCAGTGTCAGGGGTGCGAAGGTCGAGCGAGGGCGGGCTAGCCCATAGGTTGATCCGCGGCATCCTTGTCGAGACTCCCGTCTCTCTCCCACGGCCACGTCATCAGAGCCCAGATGACGAATACGATGGTCATCCCAGAAAACAGATACACCGGCCACGGACCCATCAGATCCAGCAGCGATGCGGTGGAAGGTTTGGCGTTGAGAAAGCCGTAGTTGGTATCGGCGACGCGATTGAAGATGAAAGTGACTATCGCCCATGTGAGCGTGACCAGCACCGCGAGGCGGTAGCTGCGCCATGTAGGTCGCATTCTCCGGCCCCACGTGAGATAGATCGCGGCCCAGACGACAAACAGGTGAATCGCCCAGAAGGCAAGAAACTCGTAACCGGGGAAGTCTGGCCCGGCCAGAGCCGGTGAAATCAACGCCTGCGTACTCAATACAAGCCCCCAGTAGTAGGTGAGGGCGAACGGCCAATGTCGGTGCGACCACAATGCGTAGATCGCGGACACTGTCGCGAGATCGGTGAGTTGTAAGGGTACGGATCCTCCTAGCGTGGGCGAGGACAGCGAGTAGAGCACCGCCGAGCCGTATATCACCGCCAGTATTCCGCCGAGGACGCGGCTGAGGTGGCGAGCTTGCACCTCGGTCTGTCTACGTCCCGCCCAGATCAGAAACACAGAACCCACGACAAACAGAGCGATGACGGCCCAATGCGATAGGCCGTACGCCGAAAACTCGGGTTGCGCAGAGTACACATCTCTCACTTCCTCGGCGCCGCCGAACGCACTGCTCCGTGACAACCTTCGCAGATGGCTGTTCCAGTTCGGAAGTGCCGTTCTCCGGTTAGTTGACGATGATCGTGTCCCCAGTGAGAGAAAGGGGGTAACTGTTTAGGGACTTCTGAGCAGGTCTTTGCACGACCGAGCCATCGACGATGGAGTATCGGCTGCCATGACATGGGCAGTTGATCGTTCCATCGCTGACCTCGGAGACTACGCATCCCTGGTGGGTACATACCGCAGAGAAGGCTTGGAACACGCCTTCCTGCGGCTGGGTTATCACGACTTGCTCGTCCGCCAGAATGACTCCGCCGCCGACAGGAACCGCTGATATCGGAACCTCGGCACTGCCCAGGGTTACGCCGGGTGCCTTGCTGTTGTTCTGGGTGCTACATCCGGCGACGGCGAGACAAGTTGTTGCGCAGGCTGTGAGGAGGACCGTTCGGCGCCCCGACCTTGATGTCGGATGGATCGATCGTGCTCATGCGGGGACCACCAAACCAGTGAGAAACATCAGGAGTATTCCGACGCCGACGCCGACGAGGACCATCGGATCCAGGTCCGAGCGGCCTTGTGTGCGCAGGGACGGTGCAATTTGGATGACGACTTGAATGATTGCCCCGACGCCGACTCCGAGCAGCAACGCAGATACTTCACGGTTGTCGACGCCCGCCCCGATAACAGCACCGAGGATTGCCGGCGCACCCGCGATCAATCCCAACCCCAACAAGGTCAGCAGGGGGGTGCGTCGCCGAGCCAACGGTGCGATGATCGCGAGCCCCTCTGTTGTGTTGTGCAGGGTGAATCCGATAACGAGGAACGCGCCGAGCGCAAGCTCACCTACCGCATACGCGGATCCGATCGCGAGGCCTTCTCCGAGATTGTGCAATCCGATGCCGATGGAAATCATCAGTGCCAGTCTGAGTTCGGATGCGCCTGTCGTACCGGCTGGGCGTCTTCCGCGCAGGTATCGGTCGATGCACGTGAGCGTCAGGAAGGCGATCGCCGCGCCGAGAACGACGAGAGTGCCGCCGCCGAAGGCTCCGCTCGAGGCTGCTGCCAGTTTGAACCCCTCGCTCGTGCCGTCGAAGATCAAAAAGGCGAGCAGACCGACCGTGACGGCCAGCACGAATCTGACTGCCCTGACGCCGGCGCCCCCCGCATCACAGGCAGCAAGAGCATCCCGAGCAGGACCGGGATGACTCCGACGTATGTGCCCAAGAGAGCCATCAAGCCGAAGAACGCCACTCCCGGGGCGGGAGTTGCTACGGCAGCGGGAATTTCGTGTTCGATGACCAACCCTGTGGAGGTGAGCATCGAGACGAGGTACGGCTGTCCGGTGATCCACGGGTAGTCGAGGGTGATCGTCTGGGACTCGAGTCTGCCGATGGGATCTGCAGCTCCTACCAAATCGACGAATGTGTCGTTCACGGCAACTTGCGCGACGGTCACCGCGTCGGGGCCGGTGTTGCGTAGCGTCAACGTGATTCGGCCTGGTTCGAGGGCAGTTCGTTCGACGGAGATGTTCTCGATCGGTGGGCCGGTGCGTTCGGGGAGACTTTGTCCTGCGAGCATTGCCAGCGCAGTCAGGGCGATGACGATGATCGCGAGCACTGCGGCGCCTCGGAGCCAAAGGCCGGTGCGCGATGCGTCGCTTTGAGCGGACCCTGTCTGCGCGGAACCCGCAGCGCCAAGGGAATTCTCATGAGTGCTCGTCGGAGAGGGAGGATCAGGGGTGCCGGTCATTCGGTCACCTCGAAGAATCCCATCCAGCCCAGATCTGCGAATTCGGTTTTGTGGGCGTGGAACATGTACTTGCCCAGGTAGGGAAAGCGCAGTTCGCATATTCCGCGCTGACCTTGGGCCTGGATGATCGTGTCCGTGAATTCGCTGGGCTCGAGGCGTGTTCCGGTCGGGTAGTAGTCGAAGAAGTTTCCGTGTAGGTGGAAGCTGTTGATCGGGTCGTATTCGAGGATGTTGACCAGGTAGATGCGAACCAGTTCGTCTCGTTTCACCTGTACAGGTTCGTGCATGTAATGGAACGGGATGCCGTTGACGGCGTAGAGCTGGTTTCCTTGCCCGTCGAATGTGGTGTTGTAGCCGTGCATCACCATCACCATTTCGTCGGCCGCAGGGCGCCCCTGAGCTGGATCGACGATGAACGTGCCGTACATGCCGCGGGCGATGTGCTCTGCCAGTGGATTGACGTGGCAGTGATAGAGATGCAATCCGAAAGGGATGGCATCGAATTCGTAAGTGAATGATTCGCCCGGCTCGATGATTCCCCGCCCCACCCCCGGGAATTCCGTCCATTTCAGCGGGATGGATTCCGTGAAAGTGCATCGTGTGTGGGTGCGCGGAGCCGTTGACGAACTTCACTCGGAGCCGGTCTCCCTCACTGCATCTCAACGCGGGACCCGGAATGCGGGAGTTGAAGGTCCACGCCGGAAAATAGACTCCTGGTGCTACCTCGATCTCTTCGTCGGCTGCGAAGATCTCCCACTCGCGTAGCGTTCGACCGTCAGGCAATTCGGAGGTCGTCCCGTAGTCGAAGTCCCGCAGCAGTGCCGTGGGATGAAACCCGTTGGCAGTGTGGTTCACCTGCTGACCGGCCCGAAAGGTCGCGCCGCTCGTGCCGCCGTGACGGACTCCGCCGTCTCCGTCAGGTGCGGCGGTACTCGGGTTGGTGTTTCCGGGATGCTCGGTAGGCGATGCGCCCGCAACTCTTCCTGCGTTCATCATGAGTCCGGCTGATCCGGCGAGCGCCCCACCGATCAACAATTGTCGCCGCGACGGTGCGCTCATGGCCACCCGACCGAAGCATCGACATTCCTGACAGTCACGAGAGTCACACCTCAAAGTTTGTCATGCCAAACTTTATTTTCATAGACACCAAACTATCCGAACGCATTCGACCGAAAACAGGCGGACCACGCGAATTTTCGACGAGTGGGGGCGTCGTGGTTTCGCCACCTCGAACCGCAGAAGTTCGCAGAGATGGACTGCTTCCCTGCTGACAGCGCTCCGGCTCCCTCCTCGCTCCGAGTCAGGTCACACGGATTGCGGACGCTGAATCTCACGTTCGGACCCGCGCGAGGATTCGACCAGCAGCGACACGACGACCAGGATGAATCCACAGGTGAGGTAGGTATCGGCAAGATTGAAGGTGGGCCACCAGCCGGTGTGGAAGTAGTCGGTGACCTTCCCGTCGAGGGCTCGGTCGACCACGTTGGAGGCAGCTCCGGCGACAATCAGAGCGAAACCGATCACAGCCACCCCACGACTTTGCGGGACACTCCGCCAGGCGTATACGGCGATTCCCATGGTGGCGAGAGCGGTAAAGGCGATGATGACGGCACTCGGCAGCTGATTACCCAGACTGAAGGCGACACCACTGTTGTATGCCAGCCTCAAACTGACGACGCCCAGATCCATCTCGTTGACCCCGGACAGGTGCTTCCGCGCAACGGGCTCAATCGTCAGGGCGACGACGACCGAAATCAGCGCCGTCGTAGCGAAGAGAATTCGTCTCTTGTGATGGGCGGATTTGTCGTTCGTGGTCACCTCGTTGGTACTCACCACGGAAGCTCCTGGCAACGCCCGTCACCCGCGGCGGGTTCTACCTGCAGGGTCGCGTGAACGAGATTGAACTGGGTGGCCAACAGATCCTGGGCAGCAGCGAGAACCTTGGTCGGATCGGACTCCTCGTCGATCGTCAGATGCGCCGACGCAACTTCCATGCCCGATGTGAGCGTCCAGATGTGAAGGTCGTGGGCGTCCTTGACCCCGGGATCCCCTGCAAGGCTTGCGTCACCTCGGTGATGCTCACGCGCCGGCGGGGGCGTGCTGGAGCAGGATCCGCAGGGCATGGCGGCCGAGATTGTAGGCACGCGGTAGGACGAACAAGCCGATCGCAACACCGATCACCGGATCCGCGTACCGCCATCCGAAGATCAGTGTGACCAATCCGCTGATCAGGACTCCAACGGACCCGAGCATGTCAGCCATGACCTCGAGATAGGCGCCCCGGACGTTGATGCTTTCCTTCGCCCCGCTGCGAAGGAGCAAGAATGCCGCGATGTTCATCACGAGGCCGACGACAGCGACAATGCTCACCGGGAGTCCAGGGACCTCAGGCGGATCGGAAAGTCGACCGAGAGCTTCGTAGAGAACCCATCCGGCGACACCGAACAGGAGTAGGGCATTGAACAAGGCAGCGAACACCTCCGCCCGGTACATACCGAACGTGCGATCCGGGCGCGATCGCGCTCTTTGCGCAAGCAAGATAGCGGTCAATGCCATGAGGATGCCGAACACATCGGTGAAGACGTGTGCGGAGTCGGAGAGCAGGGCGAGCGATGACGTGGACAACCCCACGATGACTTGCGTGACGAACGTGACCAGACCGAGCCCGACGGCTATCCATAATTTGCGGACATGTTTACCCGATGCACTCGCAGCTTGTTCCGCAACGCCGTGCCCATGGCCGTGACCCATCTCGATATGCCCTTCTCGCCTATGACTGGAGCGTCGTATTCTCATATGCGCATATTTGCCAACGAGAGAGTTTCAGTAAACCCTGGCTGAAGCACCCATGCAACTATCCGTCATAGTATTTTGGTCCGGAGCGCCGATCGCGCGGGCGAGATCCACAATGCTGAGAGGTCCACCCGCAAATGATCGAAACCGAACCGTCCGGCGCCGATACCCTCGTCGTCGGACGACCCATACGGAAAGTATTGGGATGGGGTGTCATAGCTGCAATCACTGCGGCGGCATTGGCGCGCGCATCAACTTCCGAGGCGCTGCGATTGCTCGGACTTCCAGATCCGGGGCCCTTGACGATTTACGGACTCCCGGCGGTGATGGCGTTCGGCGAGGTTGCCGCCGTGATGACCGTAGGCAGTCTACTTTTGGCTGCCGTTCTCGTTCCGCCTCAAGCCTCAGGTGTACTCGATGTCGACGGATATCTGGCGCTACGAACCGCAAGCGTCGCCGCCGCTATCTGGGCGGTATGCGCGGCGCTGCTCGTTCCACTCACCCTCTCGGACAGTTCAGGCCAACCTCTCTCCGTCGTGTTCGCCGATCCAGGGCTGTTCGCTCGCGCGATTTCGGACATCGATGTCACAACTGCATGGGCATGGACCGCAGGGCTCGCACTCGTGCTCGCGATTGCGTGTCGTCTGACCCTGCGATATTCGTGGACACCGTTACTTCTCGCATTCGCTTTGTTCAGCCTGCTCCCCAGGGCATTGTCGGGTCACTCCTCTTCGGGTGGATCCCACGACATCGCCACGAACAGTTTGGTTCTGCATATCCTCGCGGCGTCGATTTGGATGGGAGGAATAGCGGCTCTCGTGTTGCATGCCCGCAGAAAGGGGAGCTATCTCGACTTCGCCGCGCGCCGCTTCTCGGCCGTGGCACTCATGGCGTTCGTCGTCATAGCGATCAGCGGTGTGGTCAACGCTGCCGTGCGGGTGCCGCTCACCGCGGTGTGGAGTAGCACCTACGGTGTCTTGATTCTTGCCAAAGTCGCCGCCTTGGTCCTCACCGGACTGGCAGGTTGGCGCCAACGGAAAATCGCGATCGCCGAACTGACGAAGGATCCTAGCGACGGTCGCACCTTCATTCGTCTGGCAGTGGTGGAGTCGGTGGTTCTCGCAGTAACCGTCGGTATCGCCGTCGCCCTGGGCCGCACGCCGCCCCCGGCGCCCACGGAGCGACAGGATCCGAGCAGAGTCGAGGAGGTGCTCGGGTATGCGCTCGATGGCGTACCGACTGCGGGCCGCTTGCTCGTCGACTGGCGATTCGATCTCATTTTCGGAACTCTCGCCGTGGTGTTGGCTGCGTGCTACGTCGTCGGCGTTTTTCGCCTCCGACAGCAGGGCGTGCAGTGGTCGACGTTCCGATCGGTCAGCTGGGCTCTGGGGTGCCTGGTGTTGCTTGTCGCAACATCATCGGGAGTGGGTAGGTATGCACCTGCAGTGATGAGTATGCATATGGCGGCAACGTCCGCCGTGGCGGTCCTTGCTCCACTCTGTCTGGTCCTGGGCGCCCCGTTCACGCTGTTCAGGCTCTCCGTTCGGCGATCGTCCGGAGATGCGCCGGGGCTGAGGGAATGGGCGCAAAGCGTGTACAGAGGCTCCTGGTTCCGATTCATGTCCCAGCCCTATGTGATTGCTGTGATTTTCGCCGGAGCCCTGCCTCTCCTTTACCTGGGAGGGATGTACAGCGCTGTCGCCGGCTCGCACGTCCCCCACCTGGTGATCAACGGAATCCTGCTGATCTGCGGTTTCATGTTCTTCTGGGTCATGGTCGGCGTCGATCCCTTGCCGAGACGAGCGAGCGCCGCGATCAGGACGGCCCTGCTCCTTGCGGCGTTCTTGGCCTACGGGGGCCTCGCAGCAGCACTGATCACCACTGACGCGGTGATTGCCGATCAGTACTTCACATCGTTGCAGCGCGGCTGGCTCGACGACCTCGCACGAGATCAACGGTTCGGTGCCGGACTGATACTCGCGATCGGAGCAATACCCCTGGCAATCGCGACAGGGCTTCTCCTCAACGCGTGCTGCTCGCCGAGATGTCATCGCGCGGCAGATGAGTAGGAGAAGGTGCATTTGCAGCGGGGCGTCTCGTCGAGATTCTGAATTTTGTCAACGCTCGCCCAAAAACTATGCGAAATAGTAGTACGCTGTCTGGGACCGTCACCATTCTGTGACCTTCCGCGACGCAAGGAATGCGATCTTGGCCCGACACCGCAAGCCCGACACCGACGATCTCGACTGCCCACTTCGGGAAAGTAGCTTTTTCGACACGCCACGCAGCGATCGCGACCTGCCAGTCGACACGATGTACATCTCCACCGCATCTGCAGTCGACCGTGAATCCGTCGCTGCAAGCGTTCAGGCGCGACGCGGCGGCGCTCATCGCCGACAGTCCCGCAATCGTCCTGGTGGACGGGCTTTGGTTCTCTCTGTCGCCACCGGCGCTTTGCTTGCCGCCGGCACATCCGCCTCACATGCATCGACAGGGAGCGTCAGTGTTCCCGTCGAGCTCGACCAGCAACCGTTGGCACCTCTCGAGCAGGCGCTGGCATCGGCTCCGGAAATTCTCCAGGTTCCCAAACTGGCCGAGCTGGGGAGGCTGGCCGAACAGTTGGCTCGAGGCACCGAACGCGACACCGATCGCGCTTCGAGAGAGGCAGCTGCACGCCAACCGCTGACGATGGCTCCTGTCAGCGGAACATTGACGTCGAACTACGGACCGCGTTGGGGGTCGACTCATTACGGGTTGGACATTGCCAATGAGATCGGTACACCTATCGTGTCCGTCACCGACGGCACGGTACTCGAGTCCGGACCTGCGTCCGGTTTCGGACTGTGGGTCCGTATCCTGCAGGATGACGGGACAATCGGGGTCTTCGGACACATCAACGAGACTCTGGTAACCGCGGGTCAAAAGGTGCGTGCCGGAGAATTGATTGCGACGGTAGGAAACAGGGGACAATCAACAGGGCCACATCTGCATTACGAGGTGTGGCAGGCAGACGGCCAGAAGGTCGATCCCATGGCATGGTTGGACGCGCGTGGGGTACAGATCCAGCCTCCGGCCGTCAGTGACTGACGCAATCGACGATTTCCGAAGGGGGAAGGAAGATGAAGAGACTCGGCGGGCTCGAATCCGAAGTGATGGATCTCCTGTGGGATGCAGAAGAGCCGCAGTCTGTGCGGGATCTGGTCGACCGCTTCGAGGGCGGCGCCCCGAAGGCATACACCACGATCTTGACCGTCGTGACGCACCTTCACGAAAAAGGGTGGGTGCAGAGGGAAAAGGGAAAAACGAAGCCGCGCATACATCTATTCGCCATCGCGTAGCCGCGATGAAGCGACCTCACTGGCCATGCGCGAATTACTCGACAACAGCAATGACTCTGTTTCAGCGCTTCTGCACTTCGCGCAAAACGTCTCCGATGACGAATACGAGGCACTGCGGCGAGCACTGGATCACGGCAAGGTTCGGTAGATGACTCTCGCCGCAGTCCTCCTTCTCGGGGCCGTGCTCATCGGAGCGTTCATGCCCAAGGTTTTGCGGCGTTTCGAATCGACCACTCTGGCTCCTGCAGCGATTCTCGCGGCATGGATCGGCAGCATCGTGGGTCTGGGATTCCTTGCCGTATCGGCAGTAGTGATCCTTCTGTGGCCGAGCCATGCACCAGCGGAAGGGCTCTCCGAGGCCCTTGTGCGATGCTTCACTGCCTTCCAACACGCGATGGCCCCCTGGATCGGGGAAGCGCTCGCTGTCGGCGGAGTTGCGGTTACCGCGCTCATCGCCGTTCGCAGCTTGTTCTTGGCTCATCGGCAACATAAGGGCCGAGCCAAGGTCCGCGACTACCACCGTGATGTCGTATCGATCATCGCCCGCGCAGATCCGGCATCGGATGACGTTCTCTGGCTTGATCATCCGATGCCGATGGCCTACAGCGTCGCTGGACGGCCGGGATTCGTCGTAGCGACCAAAGGTCTCTCCGATTGCTTGACTGCATCCGAGCGTGAAGCGGTGATCGCCCACGAGCGGGCACACTTGCGAGGTCACCATCACCGAATCATCAATGTGTGTGAAGTCTTCGCGAAGGCGCTGCCGGTGATCCCGCTGTTCAAAGCGGCTCCCGCTGCGGTGCGGCGGCTGGTCGAGCTCGCTGCCGATGATCGGGCCGCACAGGCCACCAGCCCCGATGCCGTCAGGTCGGCGTTGCGCGTGGTGGCGACGTCGCCGCTACCTCAGCCGGTGTGGACTCTCGGGCTCGGTGACGACGAGATCTCGGTGCGCTTGGTCAGGCTGCAGACGGATTCCCGGATTCGCGGCACCAAACTGGTCTGCATCTCTGCTGCGATGCTCCCGATGATCGTTCCCGTCATCGCCGCGTTGACCACCATGGTCGTCTTCTCTGCGTCCGCTCATGCCCTCGTGACCTGACGGCAGTCGGAAAGGGTGGCCGAGGCGCCACCCGGACCCAAAAACTATGCAACGTAGTATTTGGGTTATGCTTCTGTCGCACACTCTATTTGCGTCTCGACAGGAAGCGGGCTGACTATGACCGCAATTGCATCACCCCCGATCCCCGCCCGGCCGTACCCCGCGCGACGGGCGCCGAAGGGATCGGTGCTGCGGAACCTTGTGACGACGACCGATCACAAGACGCTCGGCTTGATGTATTTGGTGACTTCGTTCGCGTTCTTCCTCATCGGCGGGCTCATGGCGCTGATCATGCGCAGCGAACTGGCGATTCCGGGCATGCAATTCCTGTCGAACGAGCAGTACAACCAACTCTTCACCATGCACGGCACGATCATGCTGCTGCTGTACGCGACGCCGGTGGTGTTCGGATTCGCCAATTTCGTTCTCCCCCTGCAGATCGGTGCGCCGGATGTCGCCTTCCCGCGACTGAACGCGTTCAGCTACTGGCTCTACCTTTTCGGTGCTCTCATCGCTACGGGCGGGTTCGTCACTCCCGGAGGTGCCGCAGATTTCGGCTGGACGGCCTACACGCCTCTGAGTTCGGCAGTCAGCTCACCTGGGGTCGGTGCGGATCTGTGGATTGTGGGGCTTCTCGTCTCCGGTCTCGGCACGATTCTCGGCGCGGTCAACATGATCACCACCATTGTCTGCTTACGCGCTCCCGGTATGACGATGTTCCGCATGCCGATCTTCACGTGGAACATCTTCATCACCTCTGTCTTGATTCTGTTGGCCTTCCCGCTGTTGACCGCCGCACTCTTCGCACTGCTTTACGACCGTCGCCTCGGTGGCAACATCTTCGACCCCGCGAATGGCGGAGTCCTGCTGTGGCAGCACCTGTTCTGGTTCTTCGGCCACCCCGAGGTCTACATCATCGCGCTGCCCTTCTTCGGTATCGTCTCGGAGATATTTCCGGTCTTCAGCCGCAAACCGATCTTCGGCTACAGCGGCCTGGTCTACGCGACGCTCGGTATCGCGGCGCTGTCGATCGCAGTGTGGGCGCATCACATGTACGCGACGGGCGCGGTTCTCCTGCCGTACTTCTCGTTCATGACGTTCCTGATCGCCGTGCCGACGGGTGTGAAGATCTTCAACTGGATCGGCACGATGTGGAAGGGACACCTGACGTTCGAGTCACCGATGCTGTTCTCTCTCGGATTCTTGATCACCTTCCTCTTCGGTGGTCTGTCGGGTGTGCTGCTGCGAGCCCGCCGCTGGATTTTCAGGTCACGGATACTTACTTCGTCGTCGCCCACTTCCACTACGTGGTTTTCGGTACGGTCGTGTTCGCGACGTACGCCGGTATCTACTTCTGGTTCCCGAAGATGACCGGTCGCATGATGGACGAGCGCCTTGGCAAGTGGCACTTTTGGACCACGTTCGTCGGCTTTCACATGACGTTCCTCGTTCAGCACTGGCTCGGTGCCGA
The DNA here is from genome assembly GCF_024542745.1 of Macaca thibetana thibetana. Lineage (NCBI taxonomy): Eukaryota > Metazoa > Chordata > Mammalia > Primates > Cercopithecidae > Macaca > Macaca thibetana. The sequence continues at coordinate 122,964 of NW_026088791.1, read as the reverse complement.
GGGTATGCCGCGTCGTTACGCCGACTACCTACCCGCGGACGGGTTCACCACACTCAATACAGTCTCGACCATCGGTTCCTTCATTCTCGGAGCCTCCACTCTCCCGTTCATCTGGAACGTCTTCAAGAGCTACCGATTCGGCGAAGTGGTCACTGTCGACGATCCGTGGGGTACGGAAACTCGCTGGAGTGGGCAACGACCTGCCCGCCGCCGCGTCACAACTTCACCGAGTTGCCGCGCATCCGCAGCGAGCGTCCGGCCTTCGAGTTGCATTACCCGCACATGGTTGCTCGGATGCGAGCAGAAGCACACGTCGGGGCCGGTCACCGGCCGGAGACGAGTTCATCAGAATCGGAGAAGGTACTTACCGCATCCACGTCCGATGATGACGAGAAGAATTAGCTCGGCGGCCATACCGATGGGAAAGTCAATGTCAACACGAACAATGCCGGTGGTCATCGTCCCGGCAACAGATACCGCTGCCGCCCTACTCACGGACTGGTTGATTCGAGACGTACTGCCGACCGCTCTCGACGGCGGCGTGGCGAACCATGCTGGTGCCCGGTTGCGGACTTTGCCACCGGTATCTCGTCGCCACATCCGGCACCCCCGCAAACTTCGGGTTCACACCCGTCGAGTCAGCGAAGTAATCGCCGCAATCGAGAATCATCTCCAGACCGGAGCGGATTTCGTTGACGCAGAGCGGACCTTCATGCGTTCCACCACTGTCCTTCCAGACCCCGTGCTGAACGCCGCGGCCAGTATCAGTGGCGCAGTGATGGATATCGGGAGTTCCGCGGCGGCATTGGCGAATCGTGCCCTCCTTCTCGTTCCGACGACAATCGAGTCGTCGGAAGCGGCGCTCTCGACGCAATCGAGGGTAACCGAATCCTATTACGCCCTCCTTGCGCGGCTGTGGCACAGAGATTTTCACGCGAGTATCGTGATTCCGCAGACCGAACCCTGAGCGCTCCTCGCTTCGGTGTGCTGTCACGAGGGGGGCACACCGAAGCGAGATTATTCGCGCTCTCGACGCCGATTCTCAGTCGTACGGCGTGGAGACCAACGAGCAATCAGGCGGCAAGGCAAAGAGAGTCGCTACTTCTTCGGAGGAATCGCTCTCTTTGCCGCAAGCGCAGCCCTCCGGATCTGGCTGGTCAGTTTTCCACCGGTCTTGGCTTCGGCAGACGCGGCGGTTTTGTCGATCGCGTTTTCGATCTTGTCTGCGTTCTTCGAGGCAGCCTCCTTGCCTTGTCGACTAGCGCTTTCGCTGCACCCATGAATTTCATATTCGTCTCCTTCTCCTGGCCTCATCGCCCTCTACTCGGGAGGGTTGCGGATCTAAAAACTAAGATCCATAGTAGTTGAGTTGAAGGTTGACTGATCGTGCAACAGTTGGCCGAGTGCGACGGCGTTGGCAGATTTTCGTGGGACTCGTCAGACCAGTGTCGACCAGTAGTCCCAGAATGCGCTGAGAATCATGCTCGCGACGGACACGATCCAGATAGTAAGCACGAGAGTGTGTTTCTCGGTGCCGACGGTCACGATTCGCGAGGAGGTCGACGCGCTACGAGCACCTAGATGCAAAATGGCATACCAGAGGGCTGTCATCGTCACCACCCACACGACCATGCAGTACGGGCACAGTGCCTGGATTCTGTACAGGCTTTGGAAAATCAGCCAGTGAACCAGCACCGCTCCGGTGAGCAAGCCGATGACGATACAGCGCCAATACCACTGAGGTAGTGCCTTTGCGGCGGTGAGGGTCACGATTCCCGTGGTCAGTAGGACGGTGAACCCGACTATACCGAGGATCGAATTCGGGAAACCGAAGATCGAGGCTTGTGGAGAACTCATCACCGATCCACAACTGAGGACGGGGTTGATGCTGCAGGACGGGCGATATGAGGGATCCGCGAGAAGCTGAAACTTCTCGATAGTCAGTATCAGAGACGCCGCCAAGCCGAGAGCGCCTGCTGCAGTGAGAATCCATCCGACGACATAGGGGGAGCACACTTTCGGGGCCGAGTCGACAGTCGGAGGTATACCAGTGTCGACGTGGGCACCGCGTGCTCCCGTTGATGTCATTGGGCCAGCGCTGCGTCGATGCGAGCGGTGAGATCGTCATATGTCGGCATGGACGGCAACTGGACGCCGTTGAGGAACAGCGTCGGTGTGCCCTGCACGCCCAGGTCGATACCTTCGTTGAAGTCCCCTTCGACACGCTCTGCGACTGCGGGATCATTCATATCTGCTTCGAAGGTCGCCATGTCGAGTCCCAGATCCTGGGCGAACGTACGGAAGAGGGCTACTTGAGATTCGGACGACTCGCCCCACTGGGTCTGCGTGTCGTACATTCGCTGGTACATCTCCACGAACTTCCCTTGCCTGGACGACGCTTCGACGACTCGCGCCGCGAGTCGACTGTTCGTGTGACTGGGAATGGGGAAGTACCGTACACCGAACGTGATGCGGTCAGCGTACTCAGCACGTATCCGCTCCATCGTCGGATACATCGCCAGGCATGCCTCGCACTCGAAGTCGAGGAATTCGACCAGAACGACATCGTTGTCCGGCGCAGAGGAAAGTAGATGCGTGTCGTCGCGAAGAACCGATGCGTCCGAAGCGCTGGCGCTGTTTGTCTCCCTCCCGCTGCGGTTGCCGAGCAACAGCGCGCCGAGGACGACAGCGAAGACAGCTATCAGGGCTATCGAGAATTTCGCGTTGGTGGTCAACTTCATGGATCCGCCTACCTGGTCGGTGTTCGTCGATGCGTGCAACCTTCCGGCCACCACACAGCCCTGAATACTATGCAACATAGTAGTCGGAGGTATTGTCTCAGCGAAGTGCGGTGTGCATCGATCGCCGGACTCCGCACCTCGATGGTGTGAGCCGAGTAGGAGGAACAGATTTTGAGGCGTGCAATGGTTGTGCTGCTGGTGGCTGCGGGGTGTGCGCTCATAAGCGCAGGCACCGCGCAAGCACACAGTGCACTGGTCGGATCGACTCCATCCGCCGACGCAGTTCTCGACACTGCGCCGAGTTCGGTGGAATTGGTTTTCAATCAGGAGATTCAGACGAGTTTCGCGAACGTGACCGTCAGTGCGGCCGACGGGACGCAGGTCGGAGCCGGGGAGCCGTCGGTGCAGGGAGAGCGCGTTTCTCTCGTGACGACCGGTCAGATGTCGTCTGGCACTTACACCGTTGGTTACCGGGTGATCTCTGAGGACGGACACCCGATCACGGGGTCGTACTCCTTCACCTTGAACGCGGCGAAGAACAATGCGGCGCCGCTTCCCGGAGGTGCAACACCTCCGGCAACTGTTGCGCCGTCGGCGGCGACCGCCGATGCCGACTCCGACGACGGATCCCCACTGTTGTTGCCGATTCTCGGTGGCGCAGTGGCAATCCTGTTCGTGATCGGGATGGTCATCGTTCTCCGCGGAGACAAGCGCTCGAAGCGCTGAGATGTTACAACACAGTACGAGCGGGGGGAGGGACCACGTAGGTGATGGACTGGATACGTTTACCCGAGGCCGTGCCTTCGTTCGGAGCAATGGTGGGGTGGGCGCCGCAGCCGCTCCCGGTCCTACCACTGATCGGAGTCCTACTGGCAGCGTGGTATGGCTGGGGTGTCTACCGGGTGACGTCTTCCGGTCGGGTGTGGCCGTGGACGAGGACGGCCAGCTTCCTCTTCGGCTGTATATTGCTGATCCTGGTCACGGGGCTCGCCGTCGAGGGCTACGGGTACGAACTCTTCAGTATCTGGATGTTCCAGCATTTGACCTTGTCGATGGCGATTCCACCACTGCTCGTTCTCGGCAGCCCAGGTCTTCTCCTGCTGCGCTCCACCCCTCACACAGGGTGGGGAATTCCGATCCTCAAGCTGGCATTGACGGCACTCAGAAGCCGGACGGCGAAGATTCTGCTACACCCCGGCGTCACGATTCCACTGTTCCTGTTCAGCTACTACGGCATCTACCTCTCGCCGGTATTCGACCTGGTGGCGTCGTCCTGGGTCGGTCACACAGGCCTGGAGCTCTTCTTCCTGGCCACTGGAGTGTTGTTCATCGTTCCGGTGCTCTCATCTGGGCCGTTGCCCGTCAAGCAAAGCAACCTGGGTCGATGTTTCGACCTCTTCGTCGAAATGCCTCTCCATGTTTTCATCGGCGTGATCCTGATGATGGCAACCTCGCCACTCCTGAGTACCTTCACCAATCCGCCGGCGTCCTGGAACGTCGATCTGATGGCCGATCAACAAATGGCGGGGGCTTTGGCATGGTCGTACGGAGAACCCGTCGCGTTGATCATCATGGTGGTTTTCGCGATGAGGTGGAATCGCGACGAGACCCGCACCAACGCCGCCGTCGACAAAAAGGCCGCCAGGGACGGTGACGTCGACCTCGAGGCCTACAACGAATTCCTCAAAACCCTTCCCCGTCGATGACTGCTCTCGGCATCTCGATGATCGGGTTCGGCGGATGCGACGGTGTGTGAGATGAGTGGTCAGTTCATCGGGATCGGTTGGGCACCTCTCACTGCGAGCAGTTCTCGCAATGCGGTCGATTCGGCCTGCTGTGTAGCGGCGATCTGTCGAGCAAGATTTGTCACGACGGGGAGATCGGCATTGTCAGCGGCGTATTGGGCCATCGGAATTCCCCCTTGATGGTGGCGCAACAGTAATTGCAAATAGCGAATCTCAAATGCCGGTCCGGTCAGGGTGCGTAGTTCCGCGAGTTCGGCGGGAGAAGCCATTCCCGGCATCGCGACTGATTCAGTTACGCCGGAATCACTTTGTCCGGTGCTCATGCCGGGCATCGAGTGATTCATCGCCGAGGAAGTTGAGGGCATCCACTCCATATACTCGCCCGTGCTCCGGGCGGGTCGATCCCAGATGGACAGCCACCCCTGCATCATTCCTATCTGACTTTGCTGAGTAGTGACGACGTCGTACGCGAGCGTACGGATAGCGGGGTCGGCAGTGTTCACCAATGCGAGGGACGACATCTCGACCGCTTGCCCGTGGTGAACCGACATGTCCTGCGCGAAGCCGACCTCCACTGCGCCGACGGCTGGGACCCCCTGCGAGGTGTTCTCGATCCGCCCCTTTGCCCACAGGCCGATGATGATTCCGATCAACAGAGCGATGACAATACCGACCACCAACACTGCGGCCGGCGTGGCATGGCGTTTGCCCGATGAATCGGATACCGACTCGGATTGAATCGATACCGCCTCGTGTTCAACCATTTTCGCGACTCCTCGTGATCGCCGGCGCAGGTGGGGTCGTTGCTGCGGGAAGACCAGTGGCTGACTGCTCCGACGCTGCGGGAATCGCGTCAGGGCCTGGCGGAGATGCGTCGAAGGGGAAAGGAGCGTTCGGGTCGAATCCTCCCGGGACCGTTGCACAGCTGGCACCGGCCTCTGGATGGGTGTTCGGGTTCTGTTTGAGGGCGGTGATGAATTTTGCGATACGGGGGTCGTCGACGCTGTCGACTTTGAGTTGGTGCCCCCACGACTGAATCGAAACGGGGGAATCGATGCCAGGGAACGGTGACATCAGGGAATACGGCTTACCGTTGACTTGGGAGGTAAGGGCGTCGACGTCGGACGGATTCAACGAGTCGGGGTTGTAGGCAATCCAGACCGCACCGTGCTCGAGTGAATGCACCGCATTCTCAGTGCGTATCGGCTCCGGGTAGACGATGCCTGTGCATGTCGCCCAGTACTGATCGTGCGCTCCTCCCAAGGGGGGAGTTTGATCGTATGCAACGCGCTGAGGCGCTTGAATATGATTGCCGGCCGCGTATTCGATTTCGGTTACCCCTTCGATGGACAGCGAGGGGTCCGGGTTGTCCGCGCTCGGAGCGTATTTTTGTGCTTCGGTCCTCTCGATGGCCTTGGGCACCATGTTGTAGGCGATGACCGAGACCAGGCCGGCGATAATCAGGACTGCGATCGATATCGACCACGGAAAACTTCGGCCACCGGGCACCCCACCGCCGCGGGGGCGGGGTGTGTTCTTCTTGCGGTTCTTCGACATTGGTGGACTCGTTCCCTTGCGCGCTGGCACCGACACTGAATTACTATCAATCATAGTAATTCATGGTTTCGTTCTTCTGCCGAGACAGAAGCGGTACGCGCCCCCGAAGAGAGATGCGGCAGCGAGAGAAAGGACGATCACCGCCAGGGCGATCTCGGGAACCGCGCCCAGACGTGTTGCCGGTGTGAGATCGGAACGCAGGGCGATCTCGTCGGTCAATGCCTGTGCTGTGAAGATCTCGCTCTGTTGGCGTACCTCTCCCGTCGGCGTGATGATCGCACTGACACCGCTGGTCGCGGCGATCAACACAGTGCGACCGTGCTCGACTGCCCGCACCCGCGACATGGCCAATTGCTGAAAGGTCATCTCCGTCCGGCCGAAGGTCGCATTGTTGGTGGGAACCGCGATGACGGTGGCTCCCGCCTGGACCGACTCGGTCACCAGATCGTCGAAGGCCACCTCGTAACACGTGGCAACAGCTACCTGAACTCCGTTGAGGTCGACGACACCGTTCCCATTCCCGGCAACGAAATTGCCCGCAGAATCGGCGTACGACGACACTGCACGAATGATCGGTCGGAGCGGCAGGTACTCCCCGAACGGCACGAGTTGTCGTTTGATGTGTTGCTGGCCAGGGCCATCCGTGGGATCCCACACCATGACACTGTTGATCGATGTGCTCGCTTCACCTACGAGAACCGTACCGACCAGGATTGGTGCCCCGATCGAACGGGCTGCTCGGTCCAGTCGCTCTGCCGCATCCCGATTCACCAAAGGATCTATATCCGAAGCATTTTCGGGCCAGATAACAAGCCGTGGCCGGGCTGCGCGACCCGCCGCGACATCGGCAGCGAGCTGCTCGGTGCGGGCAACATGATTATCGAGCACCGCTCGGCGTTGGGCGTTGAAATCGAGGCCGAGTCGCGGCACGTTGCCCTGAACGACGGCAGCAGCAGTGACGACCTCGTCAGGGGCGGCACCGGGAGAACTTGTCACCAATGCACTCACAAAGATGAGGACGACGGCAACGCCACCCTTCGCCAATGCTTGCCATCGAACACGGGAGGGTCCGGCCAGTGACCAGGCGATGAGAGTTCCGGTCAGTGCAGTCACGAAGGAAAGACCTGGCGCCCCTGCGATCGAAGCCAACGGCAGCAGCGGACTGTCCGCCTGCCCGAAGGCCAAACGCCCCCACGGGAAACCGCCGAACGGAATTCGGCTACGAAGTGCTTCGGCGGTGACCCATGCACCCGCAATCCACACCGGGGAAAGGGGCGAGCGCGACCGACGGCCACTGCCAGTACGCCGAACACGCCGAACGCGAGCGCTTCAATCGCCGCCAACGCCAACCAAGGCGTTGCACCGACATACGCTCCGACCCACGGCAGCAAGGGAACGAAGAATCCCAGTCCCGCGGCATAGCCGAATCCGAAACCCGCACGGAGACTGCGACCCTGGAGAACGGCGGTCAGCAGGGCGATGGCGACAGGGGCCAGAAACCACAGCGTGCGCGGCGGAAAACTGAGAAATAGCAGCCACCCAGCGCCCACCGAAAGCGCGAGACGCAAAGCGTTCCCACCGTAAAGCCGTTTGGGGCGACCACTCTTCAGGCATGCATCGAGTTCACCGTCGGCAGTGAGTGCACGTTCGGACGAAGGGACCCTCACAGGCCCGCTCCCGTAGAAGGAGAACTGTGCTGGTCCGTCCACAATTTCTCACAAAGATCGTCGAATTCGCTGCCCCACCCTGCATGATCGGTCCTCGCGAGGCCTCCGAGTTCGAGATCGACCTGCTCCGGTGCTGCCCCCGGGCGTAAACGGATCCACACGCGCCGCCTCCTGATCACGAGCGAGGTCAGAAGTCCGAGCATCATCGTGATCGCAAAGACGAGAACCCACTGTTGCGCAGGGTCGTACGACACCTGTAGATTGGCGAATTCCTTGGCCCCGTCGAACCGAACCTGTGTTCCGTCAGAGAGAGTCCGCGTCTCTCCAGGGCGGAGGTTCACACGATCTTGTTTGACCAGCCTTCCTTGGTTGATCATTTCCTTGTTCAACGAGAAGATCGATTGCGGGATGCCGGTGTCCAGACCCGTATCGCCCTTGTAGATGTCGATCGCGACCGCAGGATCACGTGCGTCGGGAAACGACGAAGTCAGGAGCGTCCCGCTGAAGGAAGCGGTCGGCGCGAAGAGTCCCTCGATGGCGATCTGATTCTTCCGGCGCTCGTTCGGATCGGGGAACGAACCGCCGGGTGGATCGAACCGCAACGCCCCACTGCTGAGAAACGTCACCGCGTCGTCCGGTTGAAACTGCATTGTCTCGGTACGGGACTGGCCATCGGGGAAAGTGACGGTGAACTGCGGCGCGTACCCGTGGCCGGTCAGATAGACGCGGGCGCCATCGGTACGCAGCGGTTCGTTGACTCGAAGACGGTAGTCTTTCCAGGTATTGGTCGCGATGTCCTGCCCGCTCTGGTATGAGATGTTGGAGGTGAACATTTCGGCCTGACCAGTATCGAGATAGTCCGCGGAAAAGTCGTTGACCTTGATGCAGAACGGTGCGAGACCCGTGCCGTCAGTTGCACTTCCCGCGCGAAATGAGTCGTACACAGCGGGTGAGGTGTTGCAGAATCCAGGGCCGCCGTCGGCAATGACGATGACCGAACCCTCGTACCCCACCAGCTTGCCGATGGCGACGGTGACGAGCAACCCGATCAGCGAGAAGTGGAAAACCAGATTCCCGGCCTCGCGCAGATATCCCTTCTCCGCCGAAACCGATACTCCGGAATCATTTTCGGGATTGACTGCGATGCGCCAACCCTTGAGAGACCGGCGCACTCTCGTCAAGGCCTCGTCGTGAGAGATATCTACCTCGCCGTGGAAATGGTGCGGCAACCTGGACAGATTCCGAGGTGCCCGCACAGGCTGGCTCCTGAGTGCGCCGAGATGCGCCCGCAAGCGTGGAAACAGGCAGCCGATGAGAGAGAGAAACAGGAGAACGTAGATTGCGGTGAACCAGAAACTGGAAAAGACGTCGAACAACTCCAGCTTGTCGAACAGTGGGCCAAGGGTTGGTTGGGCCGCAATGTACTGGGACACTTTCTGCACGTTGAGATTTCGCTGAGGCAGCATTGCTCCGGGGAGTGCTGCCAGCGCCAAGAGGAACAGGAGCACGAGCGCGGTACTCATCGACGTCAATCTGCGCCAGTACTGGCGCAGCATTCGAATGCTTTCTCGGATAATCAGTCTCGGGAGGCGACGGATGCGAGCTCCCGTGGGGACACTCTCTGTCATATCGGCAACACGACCGAACTGACAAACTCGTTGCGCAACCAGCCGATGAACACGCCCCACACACCGGTGACCAGTGCCAGACCGACAGCGACGAGCATTATTCCGCCGACGATCTGAATCGTTCGTGAATGGCGTTTGAGCCATCCGACGCCTCGGAGCGCTTTCACCGACCCGAACGCCAGCACGATAAACGGTAATCCAAGTCCTAGACAGTAGGCGACGATCAGCAGCACCCCGCGCGCTGCCGTCGTGCCTTGAGTTCCGGCCGCCACCGAAAGAACCCCTGCGAGAGTGGGGCCGAGACATGGTGTCCAGCCCAACGCGAACACGCCCCCCAACAAAGGTGCGCCGGCAAGGGAGGAGATTCGTCGCGGCGCGAATCGTGCGTCTTTCTGCAGGGCAGGAATAAGGCCGATGAATGTCAACCCCATCACGATGGTGATCACCCCGCCCACACGTTGGAGCAGCGCTTCGTTGATGCGCAGGGTGCTGATCACGCCGAATACCGATGCGGTGGCGAAAACGAACACCACCGTGAATCCCGCGACGAACATCGTTGCCGCGCCTGTCACCCGCCATCTGCCTGCTGCGGGTCTCGTGGTCGCGTCTTCAGGGGTCACCGCCGGAGAATCAGCTCCGGAAATGCCGGCTAGATACGACAGGTATCCGGGAACCAGTGGCACCACGCACGGTGAGGCGAAAGAGACCAGACCGGCCAAAACGCACGCCGCTACGGCGAGCAGCAACGGACCGCTCGAGGCGGCGGTCTGGAAGCTGGACCCGATGCCTTGGGCAAAGTCGTTCACCGTTCGGCCCGCCACACGCTCGATGACAGGCTGTAGATCCTCAGTGAGAAGTGCACGAAGGAACACTGCGGCGACGCGATGCTGACGATCCAACACCAACGTGGAGGGAATCACGCTCGTCGGATAGTTTCCGCCGAGCGCTATCAAGGTCCTCATCGACGGGTCGTAGATCGAGGGGTAGCTCACGTTGTTGTCGACGACGAAGTCCTGAGCTTTGTCACGTTGAGGATCTCGAACATTGATCCCGAGAAACTGAACGCCGAGGTCTTTGGTTGCTTCGTAGGCGCGTTCGAGATCGTCGGCCTCGGAGCGGCATGGGGCGCACCATTGTCCCCACAGATTGATCACGACGATCTGATCTGCGTAGTCAGTCAGTGAGATATCGTTACCGTCGGTCATAAGGTCAGGCCCGGCCAATGCGCCGATTCTATTTCGCGACTCGGGTGGGTCGTACAAGATATCGGTTTGCCCCCCAGGCGAGACGAAATCGAAGTTCGCACCCGAAGCGACCGCGTCGGTACCGCTCGCGCACCCACTTGCGGCGACGACCACCGCGGTGAGGATAGCAATGAGTGAGAGGGGATGGGCATGCGCTCGGGGGGTGCGGTGCATCCGTTGTCGCGTGGGTGTGGGGACTGTCATTTCATCAACTCACTTACGGCGGAGCGTATTTGGTCCGTGTTTTCGAAAACCATGGGGGCTGTGACCTGGTCGACGGACCCGTCACGTTGGACGAGGAAGCTCAGCGGCAGAACTGGCGGCGCCGACAGTGCAATTCCGACGTCGTCGATGGCGGCGAACGAGGGATAGCGCACGCCGGCGTCCGTGAGAAGTGCTAGTGCTGCTGACATGTCGTCCTGGACATTGACGCCGACCACACGGATGGCGCCGGGGCTGCCTGCGTAATCGTTCAGAACCGGGATCTCCGATCGACACGGCCCACACCACGAAGCCCAGAGATTGATCAAGGTGGGTTCCCCGGACAGCGCTGCGCCGAGGTCGACTTCAGTGCTCTCGCCAAGACACGTCGCTTTGATTCCCCGGAGTTTTCCGTTCACGGGCGGTGCCGCCGGGGCCGCAGGGCAGGAAACCTTCGCTGCTGCGGTCGCAGATGTGAAGCTCGGGTCGAGAGCTTCGCCGTCGTCTTGGGATGCGGCCGGGGGCATTTGCGGTCGGGTTGGGGAGTGGGATTCGGTTGGTTCGGATCGAGGCCAGATTGCCACGACAAGGAGGGCGATCACGGCCAAGAAGAACATGAGCCATCGCGACCGTGCCTGCATACACTTCCTCCAAGTATGGTGCGGCGAATCGGGGAACAACACTGAACTACTATTGTGCATAGTAGCTATATTGGTTCTTCCACCGGCCCTCGCTCAGCAGCGGCAGGGGCCCGAGTCCAACTATTGAATCGAGCACTGTGAAACGTCAATCCGCCCCGGAGGGTCGTCCCAGCTCGTCGGCCCGCCCCGAAATTCCAGCACTGGATTCACATCAAGGGCCGCCGACGCGAATGACACGAATCGCACGGTCGAAGCTTGTGCGATTGATGGTGTACTACACCGCAGCTCGACTCGCCCTGATCGCTGGGCTCGCAGTGATCGTCATGGGAATCAACGCCGTATTCGACCTCGAAATCCCCGGCGCTTTGTCACTGTTCGGGGCCTTGCTGCTCGGATTCGCCATCTCTGCGATCGCATTCCGATCGTTGCGACGCCGGATCAACGACGAGGTGATGGTCGTAGATGAGAGGCGTCGCGCGTCGCGCACCGCGTGAAGAAGTTTCCCGCGGCCACGCCGGCATAGATGAAGCCTCCTTCATCCCCCGGTGTCACCCGGGAAGGGGCTAGGTCGCGGCGATCGCTGCTGCCGAAGCCGAATTCGGAGCAGCAGTCAACGACTGTCCACGTTGGTCAATCCATTCCGAATGCTCTCCTCAGCGCCGACACAGTAGGAGCGCCGTCGACAGCGCCCGCGGCATCGCGATAGAGCCTGCAGGACACGCTCGGGATCTGATTTGACTCGGCTAAGGGATCGTGGCCGTCGACGAGCAACGTCGGAGACCCGGCCATACCCGCGAGTGCTGCTGATTGGGAATCCTCGATGACCAGGTGGCGCAGTTCCCATTCGATCGATACACCCGCGAGAGCTTGCTCGATTCGTTGTTCGAGGAGCGGCACGTTGGGGCAGTCCAGGACTTGCAAAATTTCGAGTTGAATCATGGTGTTCCTTCGTCGGTGTGCAATGTCTGGAGCATGGGGCAGTGCCGGTCAGCTCGCGGTAGTGCACAGGTGGAAGCGAATTCGGTCAATGAGGCCCGCATGCATTGCAGATCTCGGATCTTTTCGTCGAGCTCGGCGATCTTCTTCTGGGCGAGTCTCCGCGCTGCGTCGCAATCGTCCGGTCCGCCACCGTAGAGGTGGAGAAGTTCGTTGATCTCCTCGAGGCTGAAGCCGTGTTCCTGGGTGCGTTTGACGAACCGGATAATCTCGACCGCCTCATCCCGGATATGAGCGGTATCCCGAGGCGGATCGTGGAGGCTGCTGCAGGAGTCCGCGCCGTTCGTAGTACCGCAACGTCTGCACATTCACCCGTGAGGGTGGCCAGTTCACTGCTACGCATGTTGCCATTGTGAACCCTGTACCCGGCTACGGAGTCAAGTTGTTCTGCCCGGCGGCAGGACATCGTCGACGGTGACCACGCCGACGACTGGGATTGTCGCGAGTTTATAGTCGGCCATCAGTACCACGACCACGACGAGGAAGCGCAGCATCCGAACCCGCGAGCCCTGCGATCGGTGCTGAATCTCCGACTACCACCGCACGCAGGCAAACCTGCTGCAGCGTCCGCGGGACGTTCCGGTCCGCACCGCGATCGGCGCGATGGTCATCGCGTTCTACCTGGTCTGACGATCCCCTGCGTCAACGACATCATTGCGTACAAGTTCAACATCTCGCTGAACGCGATGATGTGGATCGGCCGAATCGGCATGGTGCTGCTGCCCCCCGATCGCGTTCTTCGTCACCTACCGGTTCTGCCTGGGTCTGCGGCGCAGCGACCGTGAGGTTCTCGAGCACGGCATCGAGACCGGCATCCCGCGTGGTGGTGACTCCCGAGCTGCTGGTACTCGCACTCTCATTTGGCTGCGGCTCGGCATCCTATCGGCTGCCGAGTTGAATAGCCTTGACCACGAGAAGTATCGCGCCGATGACGAGGTAGCCCCGCAAGGCCAGCATGCCCAGTTTCGTTCCGGAGGACCACACGACCGGTTCGAGCAGCGTCAGCGGCGGCATCCGCCACTGCATCTTTGCCTCTCGCCCGACGTCAGGGGGCAGAGCGGTGACTACGCCGCGGCGCCGGTCGAGCCACCGCACGCCAACTGTTGCGACGATGCCAGCGACGACCAACGCTATCCCTAGGTATATTGAGGCGGTCACCACGTTGAGGTCGGGAAAAACGGTGGTGGCCATGAGGATTCCCGAGAGCATCAGCAGGACCGCGACGATCAGCCCGGCGACGAGGTTGAGCCAGCGCGGATTAATCCAGGGTCCGAGTACTTGCCGGTCGTTGCACAGCAGCAACAGGAACACGCTCGCGCTGGGCAGGAGCAGTCCGGCAAGAGCCTGCACGGCGGTAGTGATCAGTCCAAGCGGTGCGCCGGGGATCAGCACGATCCCCGCGGCAAGGAGGACCATGGCACCGTATGAGAGGTAGAAGGGTTTGGCCTCCTTGAACCCTCGGTGTAGCGAGTGGCTGATCCCGAACACGTCACCGAAGGCGTAGCTGGTCGACAGAGTGACCGCAGCGGCACCGATGATCGAGGCGTCGAGAAGCACGATCGCGAAGATCGGGCCGAGGACGGAACCATTCGCGCTGAGTAGGCGCGCGATGTCGCCGGCGTCCACGAATTCTCCGACACTGCCAGTTGAGCGGGCGGCGTAGTCGGCGGTCATCATCAATGCCGCTGCGCCGGCGACGACGACCAGCGCCCCGAGGACGGTGTCGGCTCGTTCGTAGCTGATGAACCGCGGGGTGATCCGTTTGTCGATGATGTTGGACTGTTGGAAGAACAGTTGCCACGGCGCGACAGTGGTGCCGACGATTGCGATAATCAACAACACCGCGTCCGAGGTGATCCCGCCTCGGACGCCCGGAATCGCGAAGTCTCGGGCAGCGCGACCCCAGTCTGGGTGTGAGAGCAGCAGCATCGGGATCTGTACCGCCGTGACGGCGATGAAGACGAACATCGCACGTTCCCAGCGGCGGAAGCTGCCGGTGGCCATGATCGCGATCAACGCGACCGCAGCGGTCGGCACGACGATGTACCGTGAGACGCCGAAGTAGCTGGCGGCCAGTGAAACTCCGATGAACTCGGCGACGATGGTCAGGAAGTTCAATACGAACAGATCGCCGACCGAGAACCAGCCCCACCCGCGGCCGAAGCGCTCGTTTATCAGCCGGGCATGCCCCACCCGGTCACCGCCCCGAGTCGGACAACCATCTCCTGGTTGACGATCAGCACTGGAATCAACAATAGCAACACCCAAAGCAGCGAGTACCCGTAGTTCTGGCCGGCCTGCGCGTAGGTGGCAACACCGCCGGCGTCGTTGTCACCGACCATGACGATGAGGCCAGGCCCGACGATCGCCAACATGGTCAGCATCCGAGCCTTGAAAGTGCGGCGAGATTCCTTGTCGGACAAACTGATTCTTCCGAGCGCCCCCTCGATGTCGCCGAGGTGCGCGGAATCGAGGACTGCGGACGGTCGCGGTTCAGGCATACCGACAGGCGTATGTGCCGGGGTGGCGTCGGTGATCTCGGGTTCAGCCACGGTCATCACCGCCTGGATCTGTGGAGGTGGTGTTGGTCGTAGGGTGGTCGGTGGCGCGCTCGACGATGGGCCTCGGTGCAGGTTCTCGCCGTCGCCAGTCGTCGGGGATGGAGGCCTCGAGGACATCGTCGACGGTGACCACGCCGACGACGTGGTCGGCATCGTCGACGACTGGGATCGTCGCGAGGTTATAGTCGGCCATCAGCACCGCCACCTCGGTTAGGTCCGCCACGGGGGTCACGCGCACAGGGTCGGTGTCCATGATGTCGACGATCGGGGTCACCGACTCCGATTGCAGCAGCCGGATGACCGACGCCACCCCGATCAGCCGGCCGGCGTCGGTGAGCACGTGCACCTTCAGCAGAGCCTCGGGCTGCATGGACCGTGCTGCTGAGATTGCCGACAGGGCCTGCGCCGCAGTGGCGGTGGCGGCGCAGGAGATGACGTCGACGCTCATCAGGCCGCCGGCGCTGGACGAATTGAACCCCATTAGTGTGATCACCTTCGTGCGTTGGCCGGCCGGCATCAGATCGAGCACTCGTCGACGGCGGGACTGTCGTAACTCTGCGACTGCGTCGGCGGCGTCGTCTGCGCGCATGAGACCAAGCACACCGGCCACCTCGACGTCGCTCATGTCGGCGAGCAGCTTGTTGGCCTTGCCCGGGTCGAGCTCTTCGAAAACGTCCGCCTCAAGCTCGGGGTCGGTGTGGACGCGGTCAAGGATTTCCCCACCCTCGCGCTTGTCTGCGCCCTCGAGCAGATCTGCAATCTGCGCCGGTTTAAGGGTGCCGACTCGCCCGCCGACCCGCCGCACTACCATGCTGTGTTTGTGGCCGATCAAGGGTTCGAACGCTTTCCAATCCCGACTGGCGTGTCCTCCATGGGATTTGATTAAGCCGAAGAACCGGGCCGGGCGGCGAGTGTCGAGCCGTGCGAGTACCCACCCGTGACCGGGGTTCTCGAGTTCGATGTCGTAGGCGTGCACCAGCTCCGCGGCCGGGACGTCGATCAGCCGATGGCCAAGGACGTCGGAACGCAGCAGTACCTCGCCCTCGCGGCGCTCGAACCCGCGCAGGTCCACCTTGTTCTGCGCCAGCATCACCCGGTCCCCGTCGAGGTGCTCGATCCGTTCGACAGAAACGTACACTCGCCGACCACCGACATTGACTACCAGCCCGGATACCGTCGGGTAGGTGTCCACGCCGAGCAATCGCACGATCAGATCGTCTAGGGCGCCGACGATGTCCCCATTCCGTGCGATCACTGGTCGCTTCAGTAGCTGTGAGAGATGGATCACCGGATGCGTGGGGGCTCCGTCGGTCGCTGACTCGGTCATCGGCACTCCTCGCGTCGGTGGGTGGTGGGACGAGCCACGCAGGATGCGCACACTCGCGCGACGGCTATTGATGTCCGATTGAAAGGTCGGTGGACGGACAAGCGTGGCCTAAGTTCGGCGCGGCTCGGTCAGTTGCGACTCAGTTCGCCGGTGACGACGCATCTGCATGGTTGAAACTCGCGACCAAAACTTCAAGCACGCCACCTTCTCGCTTCGCGGACAAGCCTTCCCGCTCCGGTATTGTTACATGCGCACCTATGCATGTAAAGTCCGGTTTGGGAGCCGTTTGGGGCGACTCTCAAGCTCGGCGACTTCTGGCGTAGCGGTTCGGGTTGTGAGGTTGTCGGAGCAGAGGCTCAATGCGGATGCACGGTCGACCCCGCCTTTGGTGAGCGTATTCATACATCCGCCCATCTATCGCGCACGTGGTCCAGTGCACCTAGAAGCGTTGCCGTGAGCGCGAAGTCGCGTCCCCGGAGGGTCGGTCAGCAGATCAATGCGTCAACGTGTTCGCTCGGTGACATGGCAATGTTCGTTGCGTCAGCGAGCCCTTGCGCCCTGAGGGGTTTGGCATATCACTCAGCGCCGCGGAACGCGGTATCCGACGGCAGCCTCATTTTCCGGGTGACTCCCCGTTGAGCCACACAACATTGACTACTATCGGGCATAGTAGTCAATATGTGCCCTCGCCGACCTCTACGGGCATGCTGATCTGAACGGACGACTGATCGAAACCGCAGTGCGCCGAGGTCGGGCAATGACGCGTACGGCGGGTCCGGCGCATCCCAGACGGAATTGTAGGTTGTGCGATTCTGCCAAGTCTGCGGCACGGATTAATGGACCACGAATGACGTACGAGTAGTAGAAACTCGCTGGACGGGTGCGGCCGCATCTGATCTGAGAACCCGGATGGCTCAGGAGAGGACCCACCGTGCCCATCAACCAAACCATTGCCAGGCTGAGTGACCTGTCGTTCCAGTCGGCCTTCGCCGTGTATCTGTTAGCCCTCGTGTTGCTGATCTGGCACTACGCCGCGACACGCACCGACCACGTCCACCGGTTCGAGTTGGGGAGCAGGAAGCTTGTGGCGGCAGGGGGAGTCTCGGCGCCGTCGCCGGAAGTGCCCGGACGGATCGTTTCGGCTCCGCCGAAGCCAGTGCCCGAGCGTCTCGGCAACATGGGTGCCGCGGTTCTCGTCGTGGGCTTGGGACTGCACCTTGTGTCGATCGTGTTGCGTGGCTTCGCAACCGGACGTTTCCCGTTGGGCAACATGTACGAGTTCGTCACCATGGCCACCGCGGCCGCAACGGCGACTGGCATCGTGTTTCTGCGTGGGCAGACATACCGCGCGATGTGGGTTTTTCTTCTGGCGCCGGTCCTAATCCTGATGTTCGTTGCGGCAACCCTGCTCTACGCCGACGCAGCGCCTGTCGTTCCGGCTCTGCAGTCCTACTGGCTTCCGATCCATGTCACAATCGTCAGCATCGGCAGCGGCGTCTTCCTGGTTTCCGGCGTGGCCAGCCTCGCGTTCCTACTACGGATCCGACAGCCCGCCGGCGCGGAGCGCCGCGGGCCTGTAGGTTCGATGGCTCGTCGTTTGCCCGACGCCCAGACACTCGACCGGTTGGCCTACAGAACCGTCATCGTCGGCTTCCCTCTCTTTGGTATCGGAGTCATCCTCGGCGCGATCTGGGCGGAGGCAGCCTGGGGTCGGTTCTGGGGGTGGGATCCCAAAGAGACGATGTCGTTTATCGCCTGGGTGATTTACGCCGCCTACCTCCACGCCCGAGCGACCGCAGGTTGGCGCGAGACCAAAGCCGCTTGGATAAACATCGCAGGATTCGTCTCGATGCTGTTCAATCTGTTCATCATCAACATGGTCGTGTCCGGATTGCACTCCTACGCCGGTCTGAGCTGAGCGATTCGTGATCGAATTGAAGCTCGACGGGCACGTCCACGGTGGCGTTCGAAGCGAAGACAACGTATGAGTGCCCAAAGAATGATCTTCGTAGGCTACGTCGCGGGGCGCGACTGGTGCGTTCGAGGCGGCGGGGGGTTCCTTCGTGTCTTGCCTTCCTGCTGCTTGTTTGAATGCAGTCACGGGTTTGGTTATAGGTTATTCGGGTGAGGGCGTGACGGAAGGCGAGGTTCGAGTGCCGGTGGAGGGTGGTCTTACTGCTGGAAGCCGGTGGGATTCGCCGACTCGGCGGATTTGTCAGAACTGCCCCTGCTCGGTAGTTGTCGCGAGTATGCCCTGGGTGCTGGTGAGCCGTACGGAACCTGGGGTGGCATGACCGAAGCCGATCGAAAGCTGGGATCATCCTTTGACCCCGTCGGAGACAGGTGTGTAATTGTCCCGTGGGTCAACCGCAAATCCACGTTGCGAAGTCCGCTCGGCCGGGGAATGGTCTTCGAGATTCTCTTGCGGCGCCGCTGTATCAAGGAGGCGATTCGATGACGAATGACGAGGCGCCTCTGTCGGTTTACCGAATGACGGGCGATGACCTGGTCGCGGAGTACCAATACTTGTACGACAGGTTTGATCGCCACACCCCGAATCAAAAGGCGCGGTTCTACTATGTGAACGGGGAAATGAAAGCTCGTGGGCTCGAACATGGCATGCCAACTCCCGCTGCGCGCGATCACGACGATGCCTGGGATGGAGAGATCCGAGATTCGCGTGTTACGCGAATAACTGCACTGCATGGCTTCCCGGTCGATTTTACGGTTTGTCGAATCGGTGCGCAATACACACTCATCAAGGGCCTGGGATCAACGAGCACTGAGGCGGTCGCTGAAACCACTCACGCCCGCGGACTCAGGCGTTTGACGGATCACGGTGATGCTCCCTCTTCGGGTGTGGTGTCATCAGGTTCTCCTGACTGTATTGCGTAGAGGTTCGGCTTGCACTGGACTGCTTTTCGGCGGCTAGCGCACAGATAATCGAAGTTACAGATTGGAAAACTTGCGCTGCAGGCGTAGCACCGACCGTCTTGACTTTGCGACACGGCGAAAAATGCTGTGGTGGCATGGAGTTCGCTTTCGGACTGATCTCGTGAGGTCCTCCGTGCCGTTCGTGGTTCTCTGGCCGAGATCGACGAGTGAGAGCGAGCTTTCGGTGCAACTGCGAGATTGGGCCGTGCATCATTGCAGGACCATATGTGCTCTACCCAACCGATGGGGCGCTGACGCCGGGAGGGGCAGTCTCGACGACCATACAAGGCAGAGGACCGATGAGACCGGTAGATGCCGGCGCCCGCTCCCGGACGTGTACGACTAGGCCGTACGCTTCGCGGGCGGTCGAGGTGAGGTTTGTCCTGTTTGCCGTGGTGCTTTGCCCCACTCTCCTCATTTCGGAAAATGCTGCCATGCACTCGCGAGTGAAACGCGACGCGATCGCACGGGTACGTGCTGAGCACACGTCGACACCATCAATCCATGTCTGCCACCATGGGGGTCGCGTAGACGAGTGTGTGTTCTAGGCGTTGCCCCCGGCCAGGCGTTGCGGCAAGATCGAAGGTTCCTAGGCGCTGTCCGGGGTGAAATTCTTCTGTACCCATGTTTTCGGCGGCCGAGCGAGGGTATGTGTTTTCGCCAGTTGGGGGGACACAGTTCCACCGTGGTTCACCAGGTCAGGGTGAGACGTCCGACCTGATGGGCCGTGCGGCCCGGTGTCAGGGTCGACGGGCGCGCAGTCAGAGGCGGCCCACCGAATTTTCGGCCTGCGCGACATCGCGTTCGGTGGGCCGAGTGCAACGCCACGTCGGGATGGTGCTGCATTGATCGACTGTAGCGAAAGCATTGTCTGCGTTCGACTCCTGACGTTTCCGCTCGGACAGATCCGCCCTGTGAAGATGCAGTCCGCGAAGGTGGGTGTGGTGGCGTAGCGGAGAGTATTGGGGGAGGGGTGATGTCGGAGGTGCTGGGCGTATTCGGGTGATGCGCCGGGTCCGCTTTCTTGCTGTTGAAGTTCGGTGTTGATGCGGCGGGCTTCCGCGAGTTGGTCTTCGAGGAAGATAATGCCTCACGCCTCGTAGAGGGCGGTGCCGGCGGCGACCAGTTTGGGCCGTTCAGTAGTAGACATCGCATCGTCGACACAAATGGTGTGACGAGATCGGTGAATCGTGGTGGGCGACAGCATCCTCGGCGGCAACGACGAAGTAATCGGTAGTGCCGGTCTTTACATAGACGTCACCGAAACGCTCGACCGCATGGGTCAGGGAGTCGGTCGACGAGTTGGTCGATGAGATCAGTAGCTCCCGTGGAGCGATCGAGCAGGCCAAAGTGATGCTGATGATCGTGTACGGAATTTCCGCGGAGCGGGCCTTCGACATTCTCATCTGGCGCTTGGAGCAGAAGAACGTCAAACTCCGCCAGGTGTCCGAGCAGTTGAGCGCCCGTGTTCGCGCAGACTTCGCTCTACTCGGTGGGTTGCGTTCGCAATTCGATCAGCTGCTGCTCGGTTTGTGACCGATGACAGACTGAATCGCGTTGTGGTCGGCACCTGCGGCTGACTGCTTAACCACAGGCACCTCGCCGACAGCACCCATTACGGCTGTCGGCTTCAATCCATTTCTACCCGTCACCGGCGGGCACAGAAACGGTATTGCCCGGACGGAGGCCGAGAAGAGGCGCAATGGACCCGATGCCCCGGATCGAACTGAAGACGAAACAACCGCTGGGTACACATCTAGGGTGATGAGATGCGCACACATTTCGCCGACAGCCTCGACGACCTCTCGTGTGGCCTGGCGTCTGTCAACGTCGATGTGCGGGCTCACCGTGACAGCGATTGTCGGAGGCAACGGCAGCCCTCCTCGATGCCGACCTTCGCACCGCCGAGCGAGTACTCGACGCGAACACCGACCTCGAGCGGGCCGCCTCCGACTGGGAACACAAGTCATTCTCACTTCTCGCCTTACAAGCCCCTGTGGCACATGACCTCCGATTTACCGTTGGCGGTTTGCACATCGCCGCAAGTCTGCAACGTATGGGCGCACTGGCCGTCCACATCGCCAAGATCGCGCGCCTGCGCCACCCGACGTCGGCCGTACCGCCCGAAGCGCGGGCAGTCGTAGCGGACATGGGAAGGACAGCAGTGGCTCGGGCGACCGAAACCCAGGTAATACTGCGGCACGTCGATTCTGCTCACGCGCAAGAGCTTGTGGCCGCCGACACGGTCATGGACGAACTGCACCGGCGCCTGTTCACCGTCACCCAAGCCCAACAATGGCCGCACGGAGTGCAAGCTGCTGTCGACATCACCCTGCTCGGACGGTTCTACGAACGATTCTGCGACCACACTGTGGAAATCGGACGACGCATCATCTTCCTCGAAACCGGTCGACTCCCGCCCGACCCGACGCGCTCCTTCCGTAGGTTGAAGCTTGCCGGGATGTCAGGAGGGGAGATGACGCATTCCGGCCCCGATGTGGAAGCCGGCTGTCTGGTCAGTCGGAAGACGTGGACAGTGTGATGAGATCCGATTTGGTGTTGCGTTGGGAGTTCGATTCTCGCGCCCGACCTTGGCTGCACGACGTCGCCTCTCCCGAGGAAGGATCTTGACCCCACGTCCGTGGTCCCGCTCGTGGTTGCGAGATGAGATGCAGCACGAGTGTATCGGCGGTGAGCATGGTCGATGCCGTGCCGGGCTACTGTGCGGCGTTCTCCGAATTGAGTCGACTGATCTCCGCGCGCATGCGTCGCATCGGTCGGTCAACTCGGCTCTTTCTCTCGTTGCCCGCGGTCATCAGTCCAATTATGGCGGCCATTCCTGCTGGAATTCCGAGAACTACGACGAGGAACGGCGCCAAGCTCATGGAGTTCTCCTATGCTCGGATCGAGCGGTCTGGGACAGTGTCGATCAACAACCTACTATCGTCAATAGTAGATTGCTCATGGCGGGTGGTCCATTGACGGCGTCCCGCGGCAAAACTCGCGGGTTCCCTTCGCCACTACGTAGCGCGCAGGCAATCGAAGGCGGACGACCTTTGCTTGGGAGATGTACCTCTTCTCTAGATGGATCGAGCCCGGCGCCACACCGAGGTTGCCTGTCTCGTAGCGCCACGCGCGTTGGGAAAGTAGTCGCATTCCGTTGAGTCCGACGATGACGGTGGAGCCTTCGTGTCCGGCGACGCCGAGGGGTAACGGTAAGTGCCCGAACAGGTCCCACAGGACGAGGGTGGTGATGAAGGTGGCGGCGATCGCGAGGTTGGCGATCACGATGCGCCGGGCACGGCGTGAGAGGGCGATCACGCGCGCGATGGTGGCGAGTTCGTCACGGACGATGACGGCGTCGGCGGTGTCGAGTGCGAGGTCGGATCCGGCGCGGCCCATGGCGATGCCGGTGTGCGCGGCGGCGAGTGCGGGGGCGTCGTTGACACCGTCACCGACCAGTAGCACTTTCGCGCCGCTGCGTTCGAGGTCGGCGACGGCGGTGACCTTGTCCTCGGGGAGGAGTCCGGCTCGCATGTCGGTGATCCCGACCTGTGCGGCGAGCGCAGCGGCGGCGCGGGGATTGTCGCCGGTCAGTAGAACCGGAGTGTGTCCGGTGAGGGTGGTCAGTTCGTCGACGACGTCGCGGGCGCCGTCGCGGAGTTGATCGGCCAGTCCGAGTACTCCGATCGGTGCGGCGTCGACAATCACCACGATCGCGGTCTTTCCGCCGGCTTCCATTTCGGCGGCCGCAGACATCGCTTGCGCCGTGGCACGGTCCGCGATCGCGGCCGACGCCGCTGGAAGCAGGTGTGCGGGGCTGCCGACCTGAATCCGGCGACCGTTCAGGCGTGCTCGCACTCCCCGGCCGGGGGCGGAGTCGAACTCTTCGACAGGGGGCACCTGCAACCCGCGTTGGCGGGCAGCGGCGACGACCGCGTCAGCGAGCGGGTGCTCACTGGGATGCTCGGCCGCGGCGGCGAACGTGAGCAGCTCGTCGGCGGCGAGGTTCGCCCCGCTCATCGGCCGGATGTCCGTCAGGGCCGGGGACCCCTTGGTGAGGGTTCCGGTTTTGTCGAATGCGACGGTGGTGACCGAACCGAGCTGCTCCATCACGACGGCGGATTTGACCAACACGCCGTTGCGGCCGGCGTTGGCCATCGCCGCCAGTAGCGGCGGCATCGTGGCCAGCACGACTGCGCACGGGGAGGCGACGATCATGAACGTCATCGCTCGCAGCAGCGACGGTTGCAGGGCGCCGCCGAGCGCGAACGGGATGAAGAACACTGCGAGGGTCGCGGCCACGACTCCGACCGAGTAGTACTGCTCGACCTTCTCGATGAACAGCTGCGACTTCGCTTTGGTGGCGGACGCTTCTTCGACCATCGCCACGATCCGCGCGACGACCGTCTCCGATGCCGCGTGATCGATCCGGATTCGCAGAGTGCCGGTCCCGTTGAGGGTTCCGGCGAACACCTCGTCATCGCGATGTTTTGCCACTGGTAGGGGTTCTCCTGTGATCGAGGCCTGATCGACATCGCTGCTTCCGGAGATGATCCGGCCGTCGCCGCCGATCCGCTCGCCCGGCCGGACGACGATCACATCACCTGCCGTCAACGACGCCGCATCCACCATGGTTTCGTGCCCGTCAGGGCCGATGACGGTGGCACGTTCGGGAGCAAGATCGAGCAGGCTGCGCACCGAGTCGGCGGTGCGCTGGGTCAGGAATGCTTCCAACGCGCCGGAGGTGGCGAAGATGACGATCAGCAGGCCGCCGTCGAGGACCTGGCCGATCGCCGCGGCGCCGATCGCGGCGACGATCATGAGCAGGTCGACGTCGAGGGTTTTCTCTCGAAGCGCCTGCAAGCCCGCCAGTGCGGGCTCCCACCCGCCGGTGACGTAGCAGCCCAGATACAGCGTCCACCACAGCCAGGTCGGGGCACCGCCGAACTGAGCGGCAAGCCCGAGGACGAACAGCCCGGTCGCGATGGCTGCCCACCGCACTTCCGGGAGTGCGAACGGCCGGGTGCGGACGGCGGTTGCGGCCCGGGGCGCCGCGGGCTCGGTGTGTGGATCGCTGCGTACAGGGGTGGTCATGGCACGGCTTCCGGCTGGGGGCAGGGGGGTAGGAACGAACGCCACGATACAGGAAAACATGAAGACCTCTTCATGTAATCATGATGGGTAAGATGCTTCACATGGGTCACGGAGTCGAAGGCACGTCCACACCGCCCGCGCAGCTCGATGCGGAGTCGGCCGCGACGGTGGCTGCCACGTTGCAGGCGTTGGCGACGCCGAGTCGACTGCGGATGTTGACTCGGCTGCGGCACGGGGCGTGTTCTGTGGGTGACCTGGTGGAGGCGGTGGGGATGGAGCAGTCCGCTGTCTCGCATCAACTGCGACTGCTGCGTGCGATGGGGTTGGTGACGGGGACGCGGCAGGGCCGCAACGTCGTGTACAGCCTGTACGACAATCATGTGGCGATGCTTCTCGACGAAGCGGTCTATCACATCGAACATCTCGGGCTCGGAATCGCCGACGACCCGATCCCTGCCCTGTA
The DNA here is from genome assembly GCF_024542745.1 of Macaca thibetana thibetana. NCBI lineage: Eukaryota > Metazoa > Chordata > Mammalia > Primates > Cercopithecidae > Macaca > Macaca thibetana. Next base: position 98,162 of record NW_026088791.1, on the reverse strand, counting down.
AAGAGCTCACCCCATATGTGGCCAATCGACGCCGGAGTCCCTCGGCGGCGCGTCCGACGACCAGGTGATCAGTGCGTGCGGCGACACACTCGCTGAAGCTCATGCTGCAGTGGTGTTACCAACCTCGATCTACTCGCTGGGGCGAGATGAATGTGTTGATCAATCGGCAATCTCCTGATCGGGCTACCCTTCATTTCGACCCCTGACATCTCCTCCCTTGGTCGGTGGAACAAAGAAAGCGATCCAACCCGATGGATATTCGCAGTCTGCCTCGGTACATGACGGTGGCGGCTGTGGTCGCCGCCGCCGTGACATCACTCACGGCCTGCACGAACAGCGGTACCGATAGTGCGGAGCCTTCCCTTCAGTCATCGTCGAGCAAGGCCGGCGAACCCTCGGCAGTGATGAATGGGCTCGAGTCCAGCACCTCCGATATGGCGCTGATTACTGATGATTCGATGATTCCCGCCGGTCAAGCCACGACGTGGAGATTCCGAATCGACGATTCAGGGGGTGGCGCGGTAACCGAGTACGAGGCAGAGCAAGGCCAGCTCATGCATCTGTATTTCATTCGGGATGACTCGACGAGATTCGCGCATCTGCATCCGATCATGGCTGGCGACGGCACGTGGAGCGCCCCGATCTCAGGCCTCGTACCCGGGAGATACCGCGTATACGCCCAGTTTAGGGCTCTTAGCGGGAAAACCTCTGAAACGCAGGTGCTTTCGCAGCTGGTCACAGTTCCTGGGGAGGGGACTCCGGAAAGGCTTCCACACGCCATGCCGTCGACCTCGGTCGACGGCTACACGCTCACGGTCGCGGGGAAAACTCACACCCGGCCAGTCGGGAGAGCTCACGGTGGACATTGCCGGAGGCGACGAGCAGGGATCCGACGTGCAGCGCTACGAGGGCGCCTATGTCCATGTCACTGCAATCCATGCACAGACTCTCGCCTTTGCTGATCTGACGCCACTGGACAGCGATCAGCGAGGTCCGGAATTCGATGTACCTGCGAAACTCTCGAAATCCGGCGACTGGCGACTGTTCATCGAGTTCCAGACAGGAGGCCAGTTGCACACCGCGGCGATCACCATCGCTCTGTAACGAACCTTCAGCAGGCGCAATGACAATCGGGATGTGCCCGCCGGCGCCTCGTGCGTGCACCCGACATTCCTGAGCAAGGCGGGGTGGCGATTCCACGCAGCGGGTGCGAACGGTCCCGAGGTCAGGAGCATTGCCGTTCTGGTCCAATCCGGTACGACAGCACGGTTAGCCGATCTGTGGTGCGCGAGGGAAACATGTGACGCTTTTTGTCATATGGGGCAGTTGATGATGTTTATCTACTATTGTCCTTAGTACATGGGTGTCGAGCGCAGTTTGAGTCGTCGAGGACGAGGGGTGTTTGTGAGGCAACGGAATCGACTCACGCATGCTCGCACGAGAGTCGCTCACGCCGTCCTTGGTCTGGCTCTCGCCGGATCGATCGTCGCAACCACTCCCGGTATCGCGATGGCGGTTCCGCCGCCGCCACCGAATCCGAGCGATACCGAGTTGCAACAGGCAGACTCACGCGTGGATCAAACTCTGGGCCGTATCGGCGATCTGATCAACGACGTTGCGTCGGCGAATGCGCAACTCGCTGAGATCGCCGCCCAGGTTGCGATCAAGCGGGAGGACGTGAACAAGGCGTTGGTGGACCTTCAGTCATCCCGTGATGTCGCGGTGGCCGCCACTGCTGCTGGGGCAGCTGCACGCACCGACATGGGAGTGGCTGGGCAGGCAATCGAGGTGGCGCAACAGCAGTTCGACGATTTCGTTGCCGCCAGCTACAGACAAGGCAGCACCGCCGGCTCGCTGACCGTCTTCCTCGGAAGCGACAGCCCCGACGATCTCTTGGCCAAAGCTGACCTGGTGCGGATGATTACGAAGAAGCACAACGCGGTCATGGACGAGCTTCAGCGCGCACGAACGGCGCGATCGAACACGGAGTCTGTGGCACGGGCGGCCCAGGCGACCGCCGACGCTGCTGCAGCCAGAGCAGAAGACAACAAAGCCCTCGCAATGGAAGCAATCCAGCGCGTGACGGATGCGCAGAAGTCGGCAACAGAGCAACAGGCAGTGGTCATGAAGGAGCGCGATTCCGCGCAAATCGAGTTGGAGGCAGCGAGAAACAGCGCGACGGGATTGCAGAACCAGCGTCAGGTCTACGACCAGTGGGATACTCAGCGCAGAGCAGAGGAAGCAGCTACCGCTGCGGCGATCGCCGCAGCGCAGCAAGCAGCATCGGAAGCTGCGACCCGGGTTGCTGCGGATCAAATTGCACGTGATCGCGCCGCGGACATTGCCAGCAGACAGCGTCCGCATACCCAGATCAGCGATGATTCCTCGGAGACGAAGGTGCCGTCGGTGACGACTACGCCGTCACCGTCTGCTGCTTCTACAAGGGCTCCCACGTCGGTGACGGCTACGCCGTCACCGCCTGCTTCTCCAACCAAGGCTCCGTCGGTTACGACGGAGCCCGGAGGTGGCGTGAGTGACGACGGTCAGAATTCGGTCACCGGTGACGGTGCCATCGAAACTGTCATCGACCGGGCAATGTCGCAACTCGGTGTCCGCTATTCGTGGGGAGGCGGAGACGCAAACGGGCCGACCGTCGGAATTCGTGACGGCGGAGTCGCGGACACTTTCGGTGATTTCGAAAATGCAGGCTTCGACTGTTCCGGAATCATGATCTATGCGTTTGCTGGTGTGGGAATCTCACTTCCGCACTACTCCCGGGTACCAGTACACCGCGGGAAGGCAGGTTCCAGCCTCTCAGATGAAGCGAGGGGATCTGATCTTCTACGGGCCCAACGCAAGTCAGCACGAGGCGCTCTACCTTGGCAACAATCAGATGCTTGAATCCCCGCAGTCCGGCGATGTGGTCAAGGTTTCCCCGGTGCGTTGGGACGGCATGGTGCCCAATGTGACCAGGCTTCTCTAGCTCTTCTCCGTCGGCGGTACGGTTGGCTTCAGAGGTCGGCGAAAATCGTTGCGTACGTCTGTCTCCATAAGAGTTTCGCCGGGCGTGCGCGCGGACATGTGGGGATCGTGGGGTTGGCGTTATCGGGATTGGTGGAAGGGGCAATTGACTTTCGAGTCGCCGATGCTGTTCTCGATCAGTTTCTTGATCACCTTCTTAGTCGATGGTCTTTCGGAGGTGCTTCTGGCCAGACCACCGTTCGATTTTCAGGTCACCGACAGTTACTTCGGCGTGGCACATTTTCACTACGTGGTCTTCGGTACGGTTGTGTTCACCACGTACGCGCGGATCTACTTCTGGTTCCCTAAGATGACTGGCCGAGTGATGGATGAGTGGCTGGGCAAATGGCATTTCTAAGCGGCGTTCGCGGATTCCACATGACCTTCCTCGTGCAGCACTGGCTCGGCGTCGAGGGGATGCCGCGCCGCTAAGCGGATTACCTACCTTTGGACGACTTTGCGGTACTGAACTCCATCTCGACCGTAGAGTCCTTCGTCTTGGGTGCATTCACCATTCACCTTGCCGTTCATCTGGAACGTCTTCAGGAGCTACAGATTTGGTGAAGTCGTCACGGTCGACGATCCGTGGGGCAATGGCAATTCTCTCGAGTGGGCGACCAGCTGTCCGCCGCCACGCCACAACTTCACCGAGCCCCTATCCGCTCCGAGTGTCCGGCGTTCGAGATGCACCACCCACACATGGTGGAACGGATTCGGGCTGAAGCTCACACCGGAAGGTTCCATCCCACAACGAGCACACTGGCGGGAAACGGATCCGAGTGAGCCGTGTCGTCCGCAAACTACGTGTACGCAATATATGTCGCACGTATGACGGGAAGAAGTGAGGACACGAAGTCGCCATGAGTTCGTTCCCAATTTCGGTGATGACTGTGCCGGCGACGGATGAGACTGGCATGACCCCCATCAAGTGACCCGCAAGCTATGAGAATCCTTCCGCCCTGATCAAGGGCATGAAAGGCTGCAACTCATGGCTGGACGCAAACGGCACACGCCCGAACAGATCATCCGAAAACTGCGCCACGGCGACGAACTTGCCGCCACAGGCGCCGACGACGAGGAAATCGCCCGACAACTCGACGTCTCGGTGCCGACGCTCTACAACTGGCGCAAGCAGTATGGCGGCATGAAAGCCGACGACGCCAAAGAGTTCAAAGAACTCAAGAACGAGAACGCCCTGCTCAAGAAGCTCCTCGCCGAAGCCGAACTCGAAAAGGCTGCACTCAAGGAGATTGCTCGGAAAATTCTGGGTCAGGCCGTTCCGTCAACGGGTTGATTCCATTATCACTGGAAAATTCTGAGCCTGACCGCCAAACGAAACGCTGTCGTCATGCTCCAGGAAACGATGGGGCTCTCACAGCGTTTCGCCTGCAAAATCGTCGGGCAACCGCGATCCACCCAACGAAAAGCGCTTGCGAGAGACACCCCGGACGATCCGGACGCCGATCTGCGGAAGTGGTTGCGAGACTGGGCCAAAGCGAATGCCCGCAAGGGGTTTCGTCGGGCGTGGGCGGACTTGCGTGCCATGGGCTGGGTGATTAACAAAGAAGAAGGTTCAGCGTCTCTGGCGCGAGGAAGGGTTGCGGGTGAAGGTCCGCAAAATCCGCAAACGAGCCGACGCTTCGACCACCCCGATTGCCGAGGCACATGCACCGAAGGTGGTGTGGGCGATCGACTTCCAGTTCGACTTCACCACCGACGAACGGAAGTTCAAGATCGCGTCAATGGTGGACGAGCATTCGCGCCAGTCGGTGCTCAACATGGTCGAGGGATCCATCCCGGCAGAGGATCTCGTCGCCGCCCTGGAGAAAGTGTTCGCGCTCTGGGGCGGCCCGCCACAGGTGTTGCGGTGCGACAACGGACCCGAATTCATCTCCGAGGCGTTGCGGACGTTCTGCGAGGACCGACTGGGAATCGGATATGTTCCCCCTGGTCAGCCGTGGAAGAACGGCTACATCGAATCCTTCAACAACCGAGTCCGTGACGAATGCCTGAACATGAACGAGTTCCACAGCCTCCTCGAAGCCCGGGTGGTCATCGAGGACGGGAAGGAGGACTACAACACCCGACATCGGCATTCATCGCTGGCTTACCGCACTCCGAATGAGTACAGCTGCCAGCTGTATTCACACGCATTGATTCTCTGATAGCGAGTGGCTCACCAAACGGGGTCCTACCAAGACGACAGCCGCACTGACCGATTCGTTGTTACGCGAACTCTTACCGCGCTCACGTTTGTCGGTGCGGGCCTCGGTTGCCCTGCCTCGACGCTGCGCAAACTCCCGCTGTCCCGCGCATCGTATTCGATCGCCGTGGAGACTTCGCTTTCACACACGTGCACCTCGGTGATACCCCTGTCGGGTGGGATGCAAGTCGTTGAAGGATTGCCGTTTCCGGTCGTCTCATACAGTGAACTACTATCTCTTTTAGTAGTTCACTGTATGAGGGAGGGACATCGGCGATGACGAATTGGTCGCTCTGGCGTTGGATTACTGCGTCGGCAGGTGCGGTGGCAGCAGCGCTCATCGTCGGCGTCCCCACCGGGATAGTGCCGACTTCGTTCTACCAGCGGATGACTCCGGTGCTGTGGTGGAACTATCCGGTGTGGATCGCGAACGCGATATTGAGTGGATTGATACTCGCGACGTATGTGCGAACGCAATCCAGTTCTGCAGCACCCTCGCGCGTGGGCATTGGCAGCAATGCGCTGGCTCTGTTGGCCGTCGGCTGTCCGGTGTGCAACAAATTGGTGATCATGACTGTCGGTGTGACGGGTGCGTTGAATCTGTGGGCACCGATACAACCGGTCCTGGGGCTGATTTCACTGGCTTTGATGGCGGGCGCGTTTCGGCAGCGGTTGAAAGGTGAGCGGGCGTGCGGAGTGCGTACTTGTGTGTCGAAGGACTCGATCGGTACTGCGGTCCCCGAACGCTCCTAGTGCGCGATTGGATGTTGTCAAGAAGGATGGGACCCCAAGGAAACGGTCTCCTGTTGACGACGGTTGAAAACTAGTCCAGAAACGACGGGTGGTCTAGTTTTCAACCGTCGTTCACATCTCCTTCATCGCTTGGGTGATCTACGCCGCCTCTCTGCACGCGCGTGCTACTTCTGGTTGGCGCGATACCCGTGCCGCCTGGATAATCATTGCCGGTTTCGTCGCAATGCTGTTCAATCTCTTCATCATCAAGATGGATGTCTCCGGCCTCCATTCGTACGCGGGACTCAACTGAGAGCGAGCGGGTGAGAGTGGCGCGGGGGCATATGGATCAGGGGAGCCCCGCGCCTGCATGCCGGGGGAGTGGCGCAGCCATTCTGATGTGAGTGTGTGAACGTGGTGATCAAACTTGTCAATCATGCGCACTTCCTGCCCTTGCAAGGCGGAAGCCGTTGTGGCGCCGCGTCAGGGAGTTTCTTTTCCCGACATCCTGCGCGACACTCGAGTTCATCGTGTATCAGTGTCAACCTGATGTGGTCGCACCTGCTCAATACCGGCTGGCTTTCGAGTCGGTACGCCTCCGCGATCAACTCGGAGTCGGTCATCCCCCGCCGAACGTCCTGCATCATGACCTCCATGTCGTCTGTTCTCGTTTGCGTACCCGGCCTGTCCCTCGTTAATCGATGGGCTCGGTTTGCGCCTGGACCTGATTGATGCAAATAGATCGGTTCGGTTCAGGCGTGGGTTTTTTGTGCACCCGTTCCTACCTCGTGCTGGTGGGTATCCCACGGAGCCTGACCAGAATGTTGAGCCCGACGAATGTGACCGCGCACGCAGGACGGCGCGTGCGGATCTCGGGATATCTTCGGGTGTAATTACCAAACCCTCCAACAAATGAGGTTGCCTCGATAGTGTTCGGTGTCCTCCGGGGTATTGACCTGTCGCCTAGAAGGCTCGGTGCCTCTGCCGAGGTCAATTGTCAAGCAGAGACACCGAGCCGCGTGCGCTCACATCCGACTGAAATCTGAGCAATGAACGCCGGAAGTCGTGATCACAGCGTGGCGAGAATGCCTTCCATCGTGGTGATTTCCTGGTTTTGCGCGCTGATGATGGTCTGCGCCATGGAGATAGCTTCGGGATACTGTCCGGAATCAACTTCAGTTTGCGCCATTGCGACAGCTCCGCGGTGATGGTCGATCATCTGAGCGAGGAACAGTTTCGCGGCATCGGTTCCCTGTGCATTCTGCAGCGCGGTCATGTCATCGGCGGACATCATCCCCTCCATCATTCCCGGCGTCATCCCCATGCTCTCTGAGGGCATCGGCATGTTCATGCTGGTAGAGGGTGTCATGCCTTCCATGCTGTGGGAGGTGGTCGGCATATTCATGCCAGAGGAGGACGAACTCTGTCCCCAGCTGGTCAACCAGGCCTGCAGCTGCTCGATTTCTGGGGCTTGCGCTGCCTTGATCTGTTCTGCCAACGTCGTCACTCGGGGGTCGATACCGTCTTTGGAGAGGAGCATGTCGCTCATCTGGACGGCCTGACTGTGATGCGGGATCATCTGCTCGGCGAATGTCACATCTGCCTGATTGTGAGTGCTCGCGTTCGCCGATGAACTGGATTCGGCACTCATTGACGTTGGCGTGGAGGTAGTTTCATCGGTATTGGAGCTGTTACATGCGGTGAGGACGAATAGTGCTGCAGTTGCTGCAGCACTGATTGCGAGGACCTTCTTCATATCGGGGAATCCCTTTCGCTGGGAGATCGGTTGTCGGGTCATGAGACGTTCTGTGAGGTGGACTTCGTAGTGCTGGGTGAAGGCCGGTGTTGATCTGGGGGAGAAGGGAGGCGTAGCCGCTTCAGCAGTAGTGCATTGACTGCGACGATGAAGCTGGACCCGGACATCGACAGCGCCGCGATCTCGGGGCGAAGTACAAGTCCGAGGGAGGGTTCGAAGACTCCAGCGGCGATGGGGAGGGCGATGACGTTGTACCCGACTGCCCATCCGAGGTTCTGTCTCATCTTGCGGAGGGTGCCTCGCCCGATTTGTAGAGCGACCGGTACGTCGAGTGGGTCCGACCGCATCAGCACGAGGTCCGCTGTTTTTCGATTGCGACGTCGGTACCTGCGCCGATGGCGATACCGAGGTCCGCTTGTGCGAGCGCGGGAGCATCGTTGACTCCGTCCCCGACCATCGCAACCTTTTTGCCGGCATTTTGCAGCTCGACGATCTTGGCGGCTTTGTCGCCGGGGAGCACTTCCGCGATGACGGTATCGATACCGAGCTGGCCCGCGATGCGCTGTGCGGTGGCTTCGTTGTCGCCGCTGAGCATGACGACTTCGACGCCCAAGTCGTGCAGCGCCGCCACTGCGGCGGCGGAAGTCTCTCGGACAGCGTCGGCGAGTGCGATCACCCCGACGCCCTGTCCGTCGACGGCAACGAGTACTGCTGTGCGCCCGCTGGCCGCGAGGTCGTCGCGTGTACCCATCAATGTGCCGAAGTCGACGTTTTCGGCGATCATCAGTTTGCGGTTGCCCACCGCCACTCGACGACCGTCCACCTCCGCAGCCGCACCATGACCTGGCACATTACGGAAATTTGTGAGGGGAAACTCCGGGGCGCCGCGTTCGGTCGCGTAGCGGACGATCGCGCCGGCGAGGGGGTGTTCGGACTCGCGTTCGACCGCCGCGACGAGGGAAAGGAGTTCATCGGTGCCGATACCGTCGACGACGACGTCGGTGACTTCGGGTTCACCCTTGGTGAGGGTGCCGGTCTTGTCCATCACTACCGTCTCGATGCGCGCCGAGGATTCCAGCGCGGTGGCATTTTTGAACAACACTCCTCGTTGAGCTCCGAGTCCGGTGCCGACCATGATGGCGGTGGGCGTGGCCAAACCGAGAGCGTCGGGGCAGGTGATGACAACGACGGTGATCGCGAACAGAAGCGCGGTCTGCACTCCTGCACCCGCCGCCCACCAGACGAGGAAGGTGCCGGTGCCGCCGATCAAAGCAACAAGGACGAGCCAGAACGCGGCCCGATCAGCGAACCGTTGCCCCGGCGCTTTCGAGTTCTGCGCTTCCTGGACCAACGCCACTATTTGGGACAGGGCGGTGTCGGCACCGACTTTGGTTGCTCGGACGCGAAGTGTGCCCGTCGTGTTGATGGAAGCCCCGATGACTGCGGATCCCGGTTCTTTGGATACGGGAAGGCTTTCCCCGGTCACCATTGACTCGTCGACTTCGGAAGTTCCGCTCTCGACCGTTCCATCGACAGGGACTTTGCCGCCTGGTCGGATCAGTAACAGGTCTCCGACGACAACGTCGGCGGTGGGAACTTCGACGGGTTCGCCGTCTCTCAACACGATTGCCAATGGCGGGGTCAGTTCGAGCAGTGTGCGAATCGCGTCGTTGGCTCCACCTCTGGCTCGCATCTCGAACCAATGTCCGAGCAGGACGAAAGCCGTCAGCACCGACGCGGCCTCGTAGAAGACCTCGCCGCCGCCGGTGAAGGTGACGGCGACGCTGTAGAGCCAACCCGCCCCGACGGCGACGGCAACGAGGACCATCATGTCGAGGGTGCGGGCCTTCAGAGCCCGATAAGCGCCGTCGAAAAAGATCCAGGCCGAGTAGAACACCACTGGCAAGCTCAGTATCAGGGTGAATACGTCGTCGCGGAGTCCGAACGGGGCGGGAACTGTGAATCCGAACATGTCGCGCCCCATCGGGGACCACAGCATGATCGGAATGGACAGAACGAGAGCGACGAGAAAGCGATTTCGCATGTCCCGGACCATGTCGTCCATCGACATTCCGGCGTGGGCGCCTCCGTGCCCCATCATGTCCTGTGCAGAGTGTTGAGCATGTGGTTCGTGCGCTGTGTGTTCGCCGTGAGGAGATTCGCCGGGGTGTTCGACCGGTGCGTCGGTTGATGTGTCGGCGTGGTCTGAATGAACGTGGTATTCAGAGGGCGTGGCGCTGGTGCTGTCGTTTGGTTCGGAGAGGGGGTCGCAGCTGTGGGAGGGCACTGATCGCCCTGCGCAGTGATAGCCGCAGTCCCGGATCCATTGGGACAGTTCGGGTATCGAGGTTGCAGCCGGGTCGTAGGTGACCGTGGCAGTTTGGTTGAGGACGTTGGCCTCAGCAGAGACGACGCCACGTCGGCGAAGGAGAGTTGATTCGACTGCGGCTTTCGATGTCGCCCACTGCAATCCTTGTACTTCGAGAACGGTGGTTCGATTCATCTCTGCGCCCTCTCGTTGTGACCGCCATTCTTGCGGCAGCGACTGTGCGGATACCTCGGTGGCATGTTCCCGTGTTGTGGCAGATCGTCGGCACCTCTGGGGCGTGATGTTGTGGGGTCCACGTGTGTCTCAATACTGAGCCTGCCGGTGGCGGATATGCCTTGGTTAGATGTTTGGTGAAGATTCGATGAAGGACCATGGTGTCCCAAGCAGTCGACGACTGCCCTCGTCCGTGATGGTGGTCGTCGTGAAGTGAAACCTTTGGATTCGTTGCGGGTGGACAGTGGGACCTCTCCCGCACATCGCGTCCGAAGAGTTCAGGGCAGACGGAAGGTCATCGGGGCAGTCGAATTCGGGATCAAATCAGTGATCGGAGCTTGTGGCATGACTGGTGAATCGTCGTAGGCGCAAACTGTTCGTGACGACGAAGATGGAGCTGAAAGCCATGGCAGCGCCGGCGATCAGCGGGTTCAACAACCCCAGCGCCGCCAGAGGCAACGCCGCCACGTTGTAGGCGAAGGCCCAGAAAAGGTTCCCTTTGATGGTTTTCAACGTCGAGCGCGACAGACGGATCGCATCTGCGGCGGAGCGCAGGTCGCCTCGGACAAGGGTGAGATCGGAGGCTTCGATGGCGACATCGCTGCCGGTGCCCATGGCCAGACCTAAGTCTGCTTGTGCCAGAGCAGCGGCGTCGTTGACACCGTCACCGACCATAGCGACTGTATACCCACGGCTTTGGAGGTCTTTGACGGCGCTTACTTTGTCCGCGGGCAAGACTTCGGCGATGACATCGGCGGCTTCGATCCCCACTTGTTTTGCGACGGCGACGGCGGCGCGAGCATTATCGCCGGTCAACAGGATGGGACGTAGTCCCAAGGTTCGGAATGCAGTGATGGCCTCTTTCGAGGTGTCCTTGACAGTGTCCGACACGACCACGATTCCGCGGATCGAACCGTCCCACGCAACCCACACCGGGGACTTTCCGTCGGCTTCCGCGTCGTGTGCGGCCACTTCCAGATTCTTGGGTGCGACGAGAGACCAGTCCTGCTCCAACCAGGTTCGCCGACCTATAGCAACGGCTCGGCCGTCTACGACACCGGAGACGCCTCGGCCGTCGTGGTTGGAGAAACCTTCGATTCTCGGCAACGGCCGGCCGTCAGCCCGAGCTGCAAGAGTGATGGCCTGCGCGATCGGGTGTTCGGAGCCGTCCTCCAACGCTCCTGCGACAAAAAGTAATTCGTCGATATTCTCGCCATCTGCGCCGACTGTCGAATCGACACTCATGCGCCCGGTGGTGACGGTCCCGGTCTTGTCGAGCACGATGGTGTCGACCTGACGGGTGGATTCGAGAACCTGGGGGCCTTTGATGAGAATCCCCAACTGGGCGCCGCGGCCCGTTCCGACCATCAGCGCCGTCGGTGTTGCCAACCCCAATGCACAGGGGCACGCGATGATCAGCACGGCAACGGCGGCGGTGAACGCCGTCACCATCGAGTGACCGGTCAAAAGCCACGCACCCAACGTCATCAGTGAGAGAACGATGACGACCGGGACGAAGATTCCGGAGATGCGGTCGGCGAGACGTTGGACCTGAGCCTTGCCGTTCTGTGCATCTTCGACCAGTCGTGCCATCTGAGCGAGCTGAGTGTCGGCGCCGATACGAGTTGCTCGAACGAGGAGTCGCCCTCCAGCGTTGACGGTGGCGCCGACAACGGCGTCGCCAGGGCGCACTTCGACTGGCACGGATTCGCCGGTCAGCATGGAGGCGTCCACCGCAGATGTGCCGTCGGTGACGATGCCGTCGGTCGCGATCTTTTCGCCGGGGCGTACGACGAAGATGTCACCGACCACCAATTGTTCGGTGGGAATTCGGATCTCGGTGTGTTCCCTCAACACCGCTACGTCTTTGGCTCCCATGTCCATCAGTGCGCGTAGGGCTGCACCCGACTGCTTCTTGGCGCGGGCTTCGAAATATCGCCCCGCCAGTATGAAGACGGTGACCGCAGCAGCGACTTCCAGATAGATGTGGTCCGCTCCGCCCTCCTGCTGTGGGAACAGGCTGAACTCCATCTTCATGCCGGCCATTCCGGCATGACCGAAGAACAACGCCCACAGTGACCACAGGTAGGCCGCCGACACCCCCACCGAGATCAGAGTGTCCATTGTTGCCGCGCCGTGTCGGGCATTCGTCAGTGCAGCGCGGTGGAAGGGGAGTGCGCCCCAGACGACGACGGGAGATGCGAGCGTCAAGGCCAGCCACTGCCAGTTCGTGAACTGCAATGGCGGGATCATCGACAATGCGACCACAGGCACAGTCAATGCGAGCGAGACGAGCAGTCGGGTCCGCAGTTGCGAAGCCTCGTCCTGGATTCGGGCGTCCACCCCGTCGGTAGTGCCGACCTCCCCGGACGAGCCCTTGGGGGCAGGCAAGGTGGCGGTGTATCCCGTTGCCTCGACGGTGGAGATCAAGTCTTCAGGTGCTACCGCACCCGTGAAATCGACCTTCGCCTTTTCGGTCGCGTAGTTCACTGTCGCGGTGACGCCGTCGATCTTGTTGAGCTTCTTTTCGATTCGCGCGGCGCAGGAGGCGCAGGTCATGCCGCCGATGACCAGTTCGACACTGTGTGCGGACTCGGCAGCGACGGTCGTGTTGTCCAGGGTGCTCATCAGATGTACCTCTCCTGACCTGCCTACGCTGGCGGTGTGGGCGCCCGGTCAGATGTTCGCGAGATGATAGTTGCCGGCTTCGTCGAGCGCGGCAGTTACTTGTTCCTCGGTCAGTGGCGCTGAAGCTGTGACGGTCACGGTGGAGACTCCTCCGGCGACGAGATCGATCTCGACCTCGCTCACTCCGGGGAGGGCGCGCAGCTCGTCCGTGACGGCGCCGACGCAATGCCCGCAGGTGAGGCCGGTGACCGCGAACGTGTTGTTGGTTGCAGACATGATGTCCTCCGTAGGGGTGGGCGCGGATGTCGTGGGTGATTTCTTCGTCGAGTTGCATCCACAGCCGCGTTGCGTCTTATCGAGTAGATTCGGCTGCGAGTTAGTCTGACCGCTCATGATTCCCTTCCCGTCTGGTACCCCAGGGGGGTACCTGTTTCTACTATACTCGCGTTAGGAGAAGGTGAGTCAAGGCTGCGCCTCGACTACTTCCGTCGGACATTTGGTCGGATTCTCCCTCGTGTATTCGCCCGCGCAGAGAACGTCGAATTTCGAGCGCCCGTGGAGTGTCGCCAGGTGTACACCGGAGCCATGGGCAGTTGCGCCGTTCGCGGGATTTCGATCCCAGTCCAGCGGCAGGGCAGAGGCCGGGGATTCCGGGACGCTGACCCGATGCCGGGGCGGCCACAATCTCACCTCGCCGAACGGGGTAGGAAGAGGCATCGAATGAGATGCCGGCCCAATCAGGTCGCGCCTCCCGTGCTGGTGTGATCGTGTGTTCGGACGTCTCCACGTGTCAGACGATGTAGCCCAAGCGGGTCATCATACCCGACTCCTGGTGATATCCGTTGTGGCAGTGGAGCATCCAGTCGCCCGGGTTGTCGGCGATGAGATCGACAGCGACAGATTCCATCGGACGAACGATGACTGTGTCCTTACGAGGGCCGACACCGCCGTCACCTTTGACCACTTGGAACGTATGCCCGTGCAGATGCATGGGATGCCACATCATCGTCATGTTGGTGAACGTGAGCCGGGCTCGGTCCCCTTCTTTGACGGTCAGAGGTTCGGTTTGGTCGTAGTTCCGACCGTTGATCGTCCATTGGTAGCTCATCATGTCCCCCCCGAGGTCTGCCACGAGATCGACACCGGTGCCATCGCTTCGCGGCAGAACGACACTTTCGGCTGCAGTGAACGACTCGACCGTGCCCACTCGACCTGCCAATTCCCGAGGGAGGAACGACGCGTCGGGCGCAGCGCCCGAGCCTGTACGCAGCAGCGTCCGAGCCTGAGCGTTCTTACCCTCGGCCGCGGCGACGAGCGGGAATACACCGTCCTTGACCGTGACGATCACGTCGTAGCGCTCACCCATGCCGAGGAGAAGCGCATCGACTTCTGTCGGTACGACCGGAAAACCGTCCGTATGGGTCACGGACATCACGTGATCGGCAAGGGCGACTCGAAAAGCGGTATCCGCACCCGCGTTGATGATGCGAATACGCACACGCTGACCGGGAGCGGCCGAGAAAGTTGTCGGTGCAGAAGCTATCCGCCCGTTGATCAGATAGTACGGATAGCTGACGTCACCCGCGTCCCCACCGAGCAGAGCGCTTGATTCTACCGAGTTAGGGCCACCCGAGGTGGCGGGCAGCGTGGTTTCGGCCGACCCGTGGTTCATTCCACCCATGCCAGGCATGTTGCCCATCCCGGATCCGCCCATCGAACCCATGCCGTTTCCGGACTGAAGGTCGGAGAGGATCTGTTGCGGACTCGTGCCGACTCCATCCGTCCAGTCGTCGAGAACCACGATCCATTCGGCGTCGTAGTCGACGGGCTCGCGGGGGTCGTCGACGACGATGGGGAGATACAGGCCGTAGTCGGTGTCGAGACCGACATGCGGGTGAGCCCAATACGTTCCCGAATGAGGTACTGAGAACCGGTATGTGAAGTTCTGCCCCGATTCGATGTTCGGGCTTGCCGGCATGGCGCCGTCCATGTCGTTGCGAAGCGCGATGCCGTGCCAATGCACCGATGTCTGATGATCGAGTCCGTTGTTGACGGTGATCGCCAACTCGTCACCGACATTCGCGCGAATCAACGGACCGGGAACACTGTCGCCGTATGCCAGAGTGCGCACCGTGATGCCGCCGAGATCGATATCGGCACCCTGCGGATTGAGCGTGTAGTCCACGGTGCGACCGGTATGCGGGCGCGCTGCCTCAGCGGACGTGATGGCATTCTTGTCGAACGGCGGGGGGTTCGGGTTGGACGATCCGCTGGTGGTGCATGCGGTCAACGCCAGGCCACCCGCCCCCGCCGCCGTGGCGGCGAGAAACGTACGTCGACTGAAAGCCGATCCTGTGAACGGCGCAATAGCCATGATTGTGATTGTCCTTGTCTAGTCGTTGTGGAGAAACGGAACTGATACGCCACCGAGCCCGGGGCGCGCGTGCGGCAGAGGTCAACGACTCTCGTGTCGACGAGAGGATCGATCCAAAGCTTCACTGCGGGAGCGATACTCGTCATCGTCGATCTCGCCGCGGGCGTAGCGCTCATCCAACAGATGCTGCGCATTCGTACCACGGAGTTCGCTGCGGGTACTGCGCCTGGGACGAAACAAAGCAAGTAGGGCCGCAATGACCAACCCCCAAAATGCGATCATCGCCAGCGCCATCAGAATCCAGCTGACCCAACCCATTCCATAACCCGAATTCTCGCTCCACCACATCATGTCCGTTCACTCTCCTCACCTTCGACAGTGCTCGCCGAACCCTCTGGGATCGGTGTGCTTTCTATGAAGATTCGCTGAAGAGGTGACCGCATACCGTGTATCGCGTGCGCAGCGGCGACTGAGCAGTCCACGATGGTGGCATGGACAGTACGTCAACACGGTCAACCGACGGGTACGCAGGTTTTCGGGCACTGGTCGTCGACGACGAACGCCCACTGGCCTCGATCATCTCGAGTTACCTCGAACGAGAGTCATTCGAGGTGAGTGTGGCCTACAACGGTTTCGACGCTCTCGCCCTGGCACGTGAGGTCGATCCTGATGTGGTGGTCCTCGATCTCGGGTTGCCCGGTATCGACGGCATCGAGGTATGCCGGGAACTTCGTACATTTTCGGATGCATACGTGGTGATGCTGACTGCTCGCAGTGAGGAAGTGGACACCATCGTCGGGCTTTCTGTCGGTGCCGATGATTACATGAGCAAGCCGTTCAGCCCCCGAGAGTTGGTAGCGAGGATCCGCGCGATGATGCGCAGACCCCGCAGCGGAGTCGCGCACGGTACAACTGCGAGAGCGGTAACCCGAGACGAGGAGAGTCCGCCAATGACGTTCGGGGTGCTCAGGATCGACGTTGCCGGGCGAGAGGTCTCGGTCGCCGAGAAACCGGTTCTGCTGACTCGGACGGAATTCGACGTGTTGGCGGCATTGGCCGCTCGGCCGGGGATGGCGTTCAGCCGTCGGCAACTGATCGAAGCAGTGTGGGGTCCTGCGTGGACGGGGAACGAACATCTTGTCGATGTTCATATCGGTCATCTGCGCCGCAAACTCGGCGATGATCCCGCCGCGCCTTTGTATGTCAATACCGTGCGCGGCATCGGGTACCGAATGGGTTCCGGAAAATGACTACCCTGGAAGAACTTTCGTCTCATCAGGGGCGTACCCGCCGAGGACTCGGTGTCGGCGTGCGTTTGTTGATGGCCCAAACGCTGGTCTTGGTGGCAGGAGCGGCCACCTCATGGGTCGTTGCAGTCACTGTCGGTCCGAGTTTGTTCCGCGAGCATCTGCGCCGCGCGGGCGTGCCTCCGATGTCTGAGGAGCAAATGCATGCCGAGCAGGCATATCGCTCGGCAACTGCGGTCTCGTTGTCCGTGGCGATCGGCGCAGCTGCGTTGTGCGCGCTGGCTGTGACCTGGTATCTCAGTCGTCGGCTGCAGCGGTCGGTGACTGCGGTGTCAACTGCCGCCACGGCAGTCTCGGCGGGAAACTACGCGGCCAGAGTCCCGCCGCCGCAGCTCGGTGACGACTTCGACGCACTTGCGACGGCCTTCAACGAAATGGCGGTCCGTCTCGAGTCTGCCGAGTCGATGCGTCGACGGTTGCTGGCAGATCTCGCGCACGAGATCCGGACGCCGGTAGCTGTTCTCGAAGCATTCATGGAAGCGCTCGAAGACGGAGTGGAAGCTCTCGATGATCACACCATTGCGATGCTCAGAGATCAGACCCGACGTCTGGCACGGTTTTCCGGCGACGTCTCGGCGCTGTCCGATGCCGAGACGAATCGAGCTGCAATCGAACCGACATGGACCAGACCTGAGGTACTGGTGAGCTCAGCGGTAGCGGCGCACGAAGAACGATACGACACGAAAGCAGTCATTCTGAGCGTGGACGTCCCCGGAAATCTGCCGTCGGTGTGGCTGGACCCGGAGCGCATAGGGCAAGTGTTGAGCAATCTGCTCGACAACGCACTGCGCCACAGTCGATCACAGAGCACAGTGAAGGTGCGGGGACGGGTGAAAGGGGATCGGTTCATCCTCACACTCACCGACGAAGGCGATGGAGTCGCCGCCGAGCACCTCCCCTATCTGTTCGAGCGTTTCTATCGCGCCGACGCAGCACGCGATCGTGCTCACGGAGGGGCAGGGATCGGACTGTCCATCGCGAAAGCACTCGTCGAAGCACACGGTGGACAGATCACCGCCGCGAGTGACGGAGCCGGGCAAGGCACCACCTTCGTTATCGCGTTGCCAGTACATCGTCCGAAAGGGCGGCACATCGACTGCCGGGGAACTGTCGATGCGTGACATTCGACGCGACATTCGAGGTAATGGAAACGCTCCGGGAACACCCACTCACCCCGCCGCTACCGGCACACCTGGTCAAGAACTCGTGAGGTGAACCGATCAATGACGATTCAAGAGACCAGAGCGCAGAGGTGACCCGGCCCGGGGACTTACACTTCGATCGCTGTGACGTAGGCACTCGCGCACACCGAACCCGAGACCAGGAACCAACTACTCAGGCTCTCCCCTGAACTGTGATACCGCACGGTCACGTCGTTTCCCGCGGTGATGGGAGAGCGATATTCGAGAATCGCTCGGTAGGGGAGTGGATTTCGGGGTCCGGCCCAATCTCTGATCAGGTCTTCGACAGGCTGCCAATACGTGGCGTTGTTGACGTGGTTGAACGGATCGATATCGCTCGATCGTAAGACGAATGTCGTTTCCTCCCCATCGCCCGGATGAGCGGTGTGCCAGGGTTTCCACTTCAATCGGTGATCGTTGGCGGTCGAACCGAGTCCGGCCATGAAACTCTCTTCGATCCTGGAAGGCATCCCGTTGACCGGATTGAGATTTATCCAGAATCCTTCGGTCTCGATCAAGCCGCCGCCGTCGGATTCGATGCGGACACGCATCGTGCACCACCTGCTCGACAACCCCGAGCACCATCTGCGCATGCGCACACGAGCCGGCCAGCTGACCGGACGAATGACATCGATGACTGTGCGGCGCACGACCCACACCGGGTGGGCAGCCGCTGCGCCGCTCGCATCGAGATCGTCGAAACCGATGTCCTGCAGATAACGTGCAACGCCATCGAGTCGCACCGTCCCGGAGACGTCGATATCTCCCGTCCGTACCGGCCGAGAGGTTTCGAACACCGCGCCATTGGTCGGCAAATCCACCAGGCGGTGGTTGCGCATCGCGTCAGCTTCCATTTTGCAGATCCCTTAGATGTGATTGTTCGCTTCGATACTTTGCACACCCTTGCTGCAACGTAGTGCGATCCCTACGCCCAGTCCCGCATCAGCCGCCGGGTCTGCCGCAGTCGTACCCAGTAGTCCGTGCCCGGTCTCCGAACATGGTGAACAAGGAGCCTATCCAGTCTCGCAAACTACTACACTGTCCGCGCGATTGCCGGTTGACGTTCGATGTCCTTTCCAGGTCCTTCTTGAGTGTGCCCAAGATCGTTGCGGCACCATGGAATTCCCATATTCCTCGGCTCGGCCTCGAAGCGCCTCGTCTCGCCGCAGTGCCCACCCGCGCGTTCGCGCTCGACCTCTACCTACTATCCAGGTTCGTAGTTCAGCTACTATCGACCTTAGTAGTTCGGTGGGCATCCGCGCCAACCGAGAGATTGGGGCGACGGTGAGCAAAAAATCAACCAAAACCCGCGCGAAACAGCGGTCTACGACGCAGAGTCGAGCCCGACGCGCCACGTCACCGAAGCGGAACCCCACTTCACGACCGCACGACGAAGTCGGCACAACACCCCGTGCTAGGCCCAGTCCGGCCGGTAGTGCCGTGGAAGAACTGGCCGCAGCGGCCGCAGCGGCGTATCTGAGTAAAGCAGCGCCGACGCCAGCCTCGGCCTTGGCTCAAGCACCGCCGGCGCCGGCCATCGCCGAAAAGGCGATGCCCACCAAGCCATCGGGCACTGAACGCGTTGCCCGGCCATTGGGTGACGACGAGTCGACCGCTGCAACGGAACTCGCTGCGCCCGGCGGTGGGTGCGCTGAAGCGTTCACGCAGATAGAACCACAGGGGCTCGCAGCAACGTACTGGGGAGAATCGCCCGAGGTTACTTCCGATCTGTCGATTCTGTTCCGAGGAGCCCGCAACAGCCCGGGCAGCGAACCGGAACGTTTCGAGAGGGTCACCCACGTCAACGGTGTTCCAGCGGGGGAACGCTTCGCGGTGACTGCGAGAATCCGCGGAATCGCCACTGGTAGTTGGACTGTCAGTGCCGAGCGCATCGAAACTCCGGACGACACCACCGGGCAGTTCGACATCGCAGCTCCGCAGACCGCCACGGCCTGGACTACCGCAGCGCCATTGGTGCACGGGCCCGGCGTGCGACTCTGGACGTGGCCGCTGTTGGTCGGTTTGGGTGCAGTGTTCGCCATCGTCATGCAGGCACTGCTCTTGACCCGTATGAGCGAGAACGCCACTGCGGCAGTTCTCATTTCGATCCTCGGCTGCCTTCTCGGCTACGTGGGTGCGAAGCTCTGGTACTTGGCACTTCACCGCCAGAGCCTTCGAAAATTCGTCTCTGCCGGCGCATGCATACAAGGATTTTTGGTGGTGTCGCTCGCGGTATTGGTGCTCGGCGGAGCAGCCTTCGGTCTGGGCGTCGGTGTGTTACTGGACATGACAACGCCCGGGTTGTTTCTCGGGATTGCGATCGGGCGCCCGGGATGCTTTTTGACAGGATGCTGTTCGGGTCGACCTACCAGGTCGAGATGGGGAATGTGGGCTTCGGACCGGACTCTCGCGGTGCGCCGAATCCCCGTGCAACTGATCGAAGCGTTCGCAGGCTTGATCATCGGCCTCGCGACACTGATTTTCGTCCTCTACGGCACCGAAACGCCCTATGACGGAGCAGTATTCGTTGTCGCCGCGGCTATCTACACGTGGGTCCGTCAAGGGTTGTTCCCCTATCGTGCGGACCCTCATACACGGCGCGGGCGGCTTCTGACCAGCGCGGCATGCGGAATTGTCATCGTCGCGACGATTCTGCTGGGCGTGGTGTGATCGTGACCCAGAGTAGTAGCCTTTTGCGCTTTTCTGCCGATGCCACGTGCGCAGAAGGTGAGTCTCACGAAAATTGGGATGGCCACGAATCAAGTTTCGCGCGGGATCTGGCCAATTCGATTGGCGCCGCGTTCGGTGCATGAGGCCGGTTCAGTTCGAGGAGGGGGTGAACCGGCCTTGAGCACTGGCCCCCTGCGGGCCGGACTCCTTGTTCGTCCACGACCCGGTTTCGCACTGTTTCAAGCACCTGCTGCGCATGAAGCCATCGCCATCGCACCCAGTAGCGCCAGAAGAGGCGCCGCAGGTAGGACGATCGCCGTTCCGCAGGCAGCAAGGGTGCGGAGGTAGCGAATGGGCGCCGGGTGGTGGGTGCGGTGGGAGGACAGACGATCAAGTCGCAACGCCAGGCAATCCTGCGCTATTCCCAGAGCCGCCACGGGCACCTCGTGAGGTGTCATACTGCAGAGTGCGCGGTGCACGGATTCGCGCCCATGCTGACGAACGGCTCGGGAGTCGGCTTCGATTTCCACCAACGCACGGACCAATGGGGGCGAAGATCGCATGATCGGAAGCCACGGAAACGCGTAGGCGAGCGTTTGAGCTGCGCTGACGAGCAGATGGTGCCGCCCCGTGATGTGTGCTCGTTCATGTGCGAGTACTGCAGCAAGAGCCTCGGTGTCGAGTTGATCTCTCAATCCGTCGCTCGCAACTACAAGCGCGGGGCGCCCAGCGATACTGTAGGCGAAGGGCACAGAAACCGGGAGCCAGAGCAGTGACGAGGACCGTGCACCCCCCAGAATGCGCAGCAACCCGAGGTGCTGCTGGTGTAGCTCGCGGCGAGTGCGGGAGAAGCTGAACAGATGGACGGTGCCTCGCACCGCCCCGATGACCAGGGCTGACCCACCGAGTACACCCACCGCCGTCTCGAGCCTGGCCGGCGCGTCGTCGTGAAGGGCGAGCCAACAGCTGTGGGCGAATTCGATCAGCGACGAGACACCACCGTGACTGGGTAAAAGGCTCAAGATCACCGGGACACTGATACTCACTACAGTTCCGAGTGCCAGAGCGCCCCACAAGACGAGGACGACATGCGGATCAACGCCGCGACGCATCATCGATCCGAGGAACAGCGGGGAGAGTGCGGCAACGAGAAGGCCACCGACCGCCCACGCGAGGACGGCTGTCACTTCTTGCCTCGTTCACGCAATCCACGCGCCAGGATCTTCGATTCGACGTCGGATGTCCCGCGAACAAAATGCAACAGGACCCCGGTCGGGTCTCCGGTGGATTCGAGAAGTGCGCGCAACCCGTCAGCTGCCGCTTCCTCGCGGCTTCGCGTGGCTTCGTACCAGTACGCGCGCCCGTTTCGCTGACGATGCACCCAACCTTTGCGATGAAGATTGTCCATGACGGTCATCACCGTCGTGTACGCCGGTTCACGGTCGTCATCGAGGCCGTCGATGACGTCGCGCACACGGACCGGTTCGGTGGAGCGCCACAGCACATCCATCACCAGCGCCTCGAGCTCTCCCAGACCTTGCATTTTTCCTCCTCGTAGAGCTGCATTCGTCACCGCACCGTGCGAGTGCCCAACCTGCAACCTCCGTCGCTTTCGTACGGGGCCCAACCAGCGCTGTCGGTGATTCGTCGGTCACAGTGATGTGGGACCGCTCGATGAGGGTGTCGTGTCGACTCTGCACGCTGGAGGTTGCCGAGACGGCGAACCGAAGCCCTGTAGAAATACTATCTGTTCTGCTTCCCGTCGCCGCCCCGATACGGCGGCGGTGTCTGGCGACCTCCTCCCGTGACGATCTGCCGAACCCCTGTCAGCTCTGACAGTGTCAAAAGGTTTATCCAGCACTTTCGCGTCGACTACGGGAGAACGTCTCGCGCGGAGCTTCTGTTTGCGATTCAGCATCGTTTGCCGGCAGGGCGACAGGTCTTACAGCGCGCTGCCTTCCGACCATCGGTCCCACGGCACACTCCAGTCGCCGTTCTGCCACAATTCGAGAGGGGCGCCGCCGGTATTGCGTATCTCCACGACATCTCCGGGAAGCGAAAAATCATAGAACCATTGAGCATTGGCGCGACTGAGGTTCAAGCAGCCGTGTGAAACATTGGTATTGCCTTGCGCCCAGACTGTGTCTTCGAGTTCGTGAAGGTAAATTCCGTCGGTGCTTATTCGGGTGGCGTAGTTGATTTTTTCCTTGTACCCCAGCCGGGAATTGACGGGAAGTCCGTAGGTCGACGAGTCCATGATCACGGGGTTGGCCTGATCGAGGACGGTGTAAATGCCTGGTTGGGTCCAGAAGGAGATCGTTTGGCCGTTGACGAGCTCGGTTCCTCCCATGCCCATCGATGTCGGCATAGTGCGCACAGTTTTGCCGTTGCTCGTGACCGTCACTTGCTTGGTCGTATCGTCGGCGACGGCGATATGCGAGTCGCCGATGGTGAATGCAGTCGTGGCGTCTTCCTGTCCGAACAGTCCGCCACCGAGCGGGACGCCGAAGACCGCAGCCCGGACCGTGACCTCGGTGCCGGGGGGATAGTACGCACGAGGTCGCCAGTGAACATTCTGGTCATCCACCCAGTACCACGAGCCTTCGAGCGGCACCGACGTTTGCACAGTCAGGCTTTTCTCCGCCGCTGCACGATCGAGGATCGGCTCGTCGAAATGCGTGACAATAACGATCCCTACCCCGAAAGTGCCACCATCTGTGAGGAGGTTACCCCCGGCCGTCACGAAGGATGGTTTGGTCAGGTTCCGCGGCTTGACTGTGGAGAAGGTGCTGGACTGATCGAGACGTGAGCCATCGTTTTGGGTGGCTGACGCTGTCATCGTGTAGGTCTTCCCGTAGTCCAAGGACGCGCCGGGTTTCCACACCTGCCGGTCAGGGGTGAAGATGCCATCGACCACAGCCCCGCCCACTTCGGTGAGCACTACCGAGTCGAGCCTCCCGCCAACAGATTCCACCGTGACCGGATCAAGGGGGTTGACGGTATCTGTCCCCCCGGAAGGAGTCATCACCAGCGCGGAGACAGGAGAGTCGTTCTCGGCGGGCGCACCCGTGTCACTCGGTGCGGACTGCGGTGCTGTGGAGGTGCATCCTGTCAGCGTTGCGACCATAAGGACAAGGACGACTAACCCTGTATGCCGTGTTGAGGCCATAATTGTTCCTTCACGTCAGTGGGTGGGGAGCGCCGACGAAGACAGTGATTCGCAAGGGACGCAAGTAATCAGATGGAAGATCAGAGCGGACAACGAGAAGAGAGGCTTCGACGGACAGGCCTAGCCACTCGCCAGTTTCCGGATCAGTTCTGTTGCAAAAGTGCTTGCATCGCGGTGATCTCGGACTGCTGTGCGGCGATGATATCGGTAGCCAATTGCTTGGCGTCGGCGTTGTCGCCATCGGATAGTTCCGATTGGGCCGTCGCGATCGCGCCGGAGTGATGTTCGATCATCATCTTCAGCCACGCGGTGTCGAAGTCCCCATCGCGCAGTCCCTCCAATTGAGCGATCTGCTGCTGGGACATCATTCCTGAATCAACCCCGCCGTGGTCCATTTCATCCATGGAGTCCACAGGGGAGGTGGCGTCGGACGTAGGTTGACCCCATTGTTCGATGAGCGCTGCAATCTGATCCATTTCGGGCCCGCGAGCGGTTTGGATCGAAGCGGCGAGTTCGAGTATTCGAGGATTGGTGGTGCGACTGTCAACCATCTTTGCAATCTCGACGGCCTGTGCGTGATGTGGATACATCATCGCGACGAACTGCATATCCGCGCTGTTGGCGCCGTTGGGCTGCGAGGCCGCGGAGGAGTTGGACATGTTTCCGCTGTCGTTGCTCGACATTTGGCTCATGTCATGGCCGCCGCAGCCGGCGATCAGCATCAGACCGGCGGCAGACCCCGCTGAGACTGCGATACGTGTGGAAACAGCACGTGTAAGCATCATATTTTTCTCCTGGAATGTGTTGTTGTGCAAAAAATTCTTCTGGGGAGGGGGCCGTCGACTCGGATGGTCAGTAGTTCCGCTATGAGCGTCTGTCGTATCCGCAGCGCCGACAGTTGGTTGTGTAGGGGCAAGGTGTCGTGCACGATGCACGTCTGCGGCAACAGGGGAACGTGCAACCCTCCACTCACGCGTGCCGGTATGATCCTTGTCTTCGCGCTCGATGACGACTGTCGCGGTGATCAGCGTGGTGTCGTGCGCGCCGGGCAGGACCAGCGAGGTGACGGTGGAACCTGCAATCAGAAGGTTGCGGTGATCAAGACAAGCGACAGCAGGGGATGAGTGGTTGAACAGACTGCAGGCCAGAGCCACCGCTACCGGTTCGTCACCCTGCGTATGCCGTAGGAATTTCGAAGGCCTGGGCGCGGCCAGTGCGCGGGTGCGACAGAACTGGCAGGGGTGAATGAACGAGTAAGGGGAGATCATCGCAGCTTCCGTTCCTATTGCACGGTGACAGTTCACTGGACGTGAATATCTCGTCAGTTCTCCCCCATCAGTTCACTTCGGGGTAGACGAAGGTGCGGGTGATGAGATGTTTTGCATCGCTTAGTGTTTCGGAAACTATTCGTCCAGTTTGGTCGAGGTCGAGCAGTACGTTCATACCCGCAGCCGGATAGCCCAATGCCAGACGGAGTTGCCGTCCGGCGCTGGGTAAGCGCACCGCGATGGGCGCAGTCCCGTCCGCATACGGCTCCTGGGCGAGGAAGAACTCGCTGGACAGACTTAGTTGCTGAGGTTCGGGTCCGACGTTTGCGGCATCACTGGTCACCGATTCGTAAAAGGTCAGATTCTTCTGAGTGCGGGTGATATCTACGGCTCGAGCGAGATCGGTGTCCCCGGACTGAACAGGCCATGGAATTAACATGCTGACCGTCCCGCCCAGCCACCCTGTCGCCGCGGCCTCGAGCGTGAGCATGCTTTCACCCAGTGGCCAATCGGCTTGCGCCACGAAGCATCCGGATCCGCACCCGCGCAAGGGAAGGGAAGTGTTCTGCCCGCTCGCCCGCAGTGCGCCGATCAAGGTGTATTCCTGGTCCGGTTCCTGAGCGTAGTAGTCGACGCGGCGCGGAGTCGACAGTCGAACCACCAGCTGCCCTTCGCTGGCGGCGACGCTCACCCCAATCTGTCCAGCCAATGTTCCCAGCGGCAGAACCGGACCGATGGCTGCAGGTGGTCCCGGCTGGGCGGGTGAATTGGCAGGCGCCGTCGAGACTAATGCAGCACTGATGGCGAGCACGGAGATCAGGAGGATGCTCTCGATACGAATCTGATTGCGCAGTTTGCCCACTTGTTCAGTTCTGCGCATCGTCCGCCGTGCAGATATCGCCACACCCGAGGCGGCGATGACGAAGAGTAGTTTGACCGTCAGAAGTTGCCCGTACGGGGTGGAAAACATTGCGGCAACGGGGATCAGCAACAATGCCGAGATCGTACCGGTGGTCACGACGACGATGAAGGTCCACAGCGCAAGTCGTGTGTAACCGGCCACGACCCACCGAACCGGGGCATGCTGACCCCGCCACGCGAATGCAGTGCGAACCGTGTGGAGCAAAGCGCCGACCCAGATTGCCGCTGCCGCGAGATGAACGGCGGTGAGAAACGCGCCCCATCCGGGAGCGACGACGTTTGCGTGCGAGCGCAGCCCTTCGGCGGCAATGACCAGCAGAAGGGCTGCGCTCGCAAGTCTGGGGGCTCCCCGCGGCTTTCAGCGCCAAGGCCAACATGAGCCCACACGTCTCTACGAGCAAGATGATGCCCGCACGTTCTTGCCATAGCGCAGCAACGCTGGACGAAGCGGCGAGCGAAACCATAAGGCCTGCAACACCTACCAGAGCAATACAAGCGCCGGCCGGAAACCAGGTGCGCAACTTCTTCAACGAAGGGTTCTCGGCGTGCGGTACAGACGACAATCTCTCCGCGACAAGTGTCCCGAGCGCGAGGGCGAACCCGACGAACAGCAGCCACCGGAGCACGGTTTCCGTCCACGAGGTCGAGGCGCTGTCGTCGCCACCGCCACCGCCGCTGTCGGTCAAAGCGAGGCCGACGGCAAACCGAAAGTCTTCCTCGACGAGGTCACCATCTGCGCCGATCACTTGCCACCGGACGGTGTAGGTGCCCGGCGACGGAGCATCCGAGAGCCGGGAAGTGATTGCACGGCCACCTTTGGACGACTCTGCTGCCTCCATCGGGCTCTCACGGCCTGCGCCGTCCAGGACTTTGATCGCATCGGTCCCGGCGGTGACTTGTTCGTTGAAGATCAGGGTGATGGCTTGCGGAGGCTCGGAAACGGCAGTCTCCGAGCCAGGTTCGGTAAAGAGCAGCGTGGGGTGAGCGTTGGCGATGCCGGCGCCCAGAACCACAAGGACTCCCGCAACGAGCACAAGTGTGATGCTCTGGAACATTCGAACGAACAACGACATGTTCAGGTCAGTTCAAGGCATACAGAGACTGAGAAGTCGCCGCGTACGCGCTGTCGTAACTCGCCGCAGTCAACGCTTCGACTGCTCCGACATTAGCGCGCTTCTCCCAGCCTTTTCCCTCCCTGCTCCGCCAGGCGAATCCATCTTGATCGACCCCCCACAGTGCATCCGAGGAGCCCGCGATCAGCACCATGGACGGCGCTCCAGCGAACTTTGTGAAGGTGCGCCCGTCGTCGCTGCTGTACTGCAGCCCTGACGAGGTGACAGCCCATGTCCCACTCTCGGTGAGAGCGAGGGACGCCACACCCAGGGCACCGCCGGATTCCCACGACTTTCCCTGATCCTTCGACACCGTGACACCTCTGGCCCCGTCGAAGCCGACGAGTGTCGTGCCATCTGTAACCAGAGAATGAAAGTCGACCTGTCCCGCGAGCGAGCTATCCGTCCAGGTTCGGCCGCCGTCGTTGCTGGTGCGTAGGCCAAGTGGGTTGGCTGCGGTACTGGACGGTCCCGGGTGCCCTGAGGAAAAGAGCGTGTCACTGCCCGCCACGCCCGCCAACCCCATCAAATCGTCGTCGGAATCACCCACTCGCACTGTGTCGCCCGAATCTCCGATCGCGAACAGTCCGCGATGCGTACCCGCCAAGATGGTGCCATCGGCGTTGATATGCAACCCGTGCAGATGGTCAAGTTCGGGTGTGAGCTCCACCCCTGGTATGGGCGGGACGATGGACTGGCCGGCCTTGTCGTCGTTTCCCTGCGTCGAACAAGCCGCAAGAGAAACGGCGATGAGAGCGGCGCCGACGAGCCCCACGATTGGGGACGTTCGCGCACGACGACTATTGGGCATCTGGGTGTCTCGTCCTGTATTCGAAGGGATGGCAACATTTCCGGGCGACTGGTACCTTATCTACTAAGATGCATAGTAGATGAGGGTGTTGGCTGGCTGCGAATTCACCCCCTGCAATGGTCTAGTGCAAGGGAAATGCTCGCCGTCGAAGCCCCTGATCTGATACGGCAGGGAGGTGCAATTGGTCTGGTCCCACGCACGGGTCGACGGGATGACGGCGCATCGCGTCATTGGTGGCGCAACCGGCGGTGGGCAGGAAGTTTGAACACAGGGCGGGTGCAGCGGTACTGCCTAGCCCTGGTGGCAGGAATGATTGAGAGTTCTTCTCGTGTGGTCACTTACCCGGAGATCTTGCAGTTGGCGAAGCGCCCATACAGACGGGATGCTGCTCAACGTGCCTTCGTGTGTGCCACTGCTGCACTACACCGTAGCCAGGGCAGGTCCAATCGATTGTCGCCCACCATGGAGACGACGTGATTTCGCGTCTGGCCCACTACGGGCGACGAGACCAGGGGAATCTCGTGGGCACAACTAATCCGGTTGGTCCAGGCCGTCGTGACTATGCGACCCACGGATACATCAGCGCAAAGGACTTGTACCTCAAACGCCTCAAGCGTATTGAGGGTCAGTCGCGAGGGCTGCAGCGAATGGTTGAAGAAGAAAGGTGCTGCATTGACATCCTTACCCAAATATCGGCGATGAAAAAAGCGCTGCATGCAGTAGCTATGGAATTGCTCGAAGACCATCTCAGTCATTGTGTCGTCGATGCCGCCGCAAGAGGGGGCGCCGAATCCGACGCCAAGATCAGGGAGGCCGCCGAGGCGATCAGACGGCTCGTGAATTCGTGAGGACCCTCCCATCTGATGTCCGAAACGATCTACTAGTCGGTGGGGCGGAATTTCGATGCCGTTTTATCGAAAGTCATTTACTTAGAATGTAGTTACGATCGAATCATGTTTTTTGAATGCGGGAGCGGGCGGCACATAGGGAAGCACTCCGCATGTTCCGTATTCCGGAGCGATTTCTGCTCGCCACAACCGGGATCCGAGGTCCTCGACGGGAATCGAGTTCATGATGAGCGCGTGCGGTGGCAGTCCCCACCGGGTGGGGATCGCCGAAGCATCATGGTGGCGCACCCGGGCTTATCGTGGGCCTGGGGTATCTGACGGTGATGGGCTCGTCGTGGTGGTGCTCGGTGTCGAGGATCCGTCACTTATGTACAGGGTGATGGTGGAGCCCGGAAGTGCCGCTCCCGACGGAGCTGTCGCGGTTGCTGTCCCTCTCGCGCTCGGACTTGACGTGAGGGAGACCGTCACTTTGAACCCGGCGTTCTGCAACAGAGATGTTGCGGCGGACTCGGTCATCCCGACCACGTCGGGTACCTGATCCCCGGCCGAACCGCGAACATATTTCTGGTCCAGCGGGGGTAGCGTGATGGGTCCGAAGTTGCTCGCGATCGGTCCCATCGCGTTGTACCACGTTCGGGCAGGTTCATTGCCGCCGTACAAATCGTCATTGGTGAACTCGTTTCGCTTGTGCACTGGCACCGACACTGAATTACTATCATGCATAGTAATTCATGTTCTCGTTCTTTCACCCCGCCGAACCCGGTACATGCCTCTGAAGAGTGCCGAAGCGGCGAGAGAAAGCACGATCGCAGACAACGCGAGTTCCGGAATCGAACCCACACGTGTTGCCAACGTGAGATCGGAGCGAACGGCGATCTCGTCGGTCAATGCTTGTGCTGTGAAGATCTCGCTCTGTTGACGCACCACACCCGCTGGCGTGATGATTGCGCTGACACCGCTGGTTGCTGCGATCAGCACACTGCGGCCGTGTTCGACCGCCCGCACCCGCGACATGGCCAGCTGCTGAAAGGTCATC
Organism: Macaca thibetana thibetana; assembly: GCF_024542745.1. Lineage (NCBI taxonomy): Eukaryota > Metazoa > Chordata > Mammalia > Primates > Cercopithecidae > Macaca > Macaca thibetana. Next base: position 68,583 of record NW_026088791.1, on the reverse strand, counting down.
TCGGTCCGGCCGAAGGTCGCGTTGTTGGTGGGAACCGCGATGACGGTGGCTCCTGCCTTGACGGACTCGGTCACCAGATCGTCGAAGGCCACCTCGTAACACGTGGCAACAGCTACCTGAATTCCGTTGAGGTCGACGACGCCGTTCCCGTTCCCGGCAACGAAATTGCCCGCAGAATCGGCATATGACGACACCGCACTAACGATCGATCGGAGCGGCAGGTACTCCCCGAAGGGCACAAGCTGCCGCTTGATGTGTTGCTGCCCAGGGCCGTCCGTCGGATCCCAGACCATGGCACTGTTGATCGATGTTCCTGGCTCGCCCTGCAGGACCGTACCGACCAGGATCGGGGCGCCGATAGAACGGGCTGCTCGGTCCAGTCGATCCGCCGCATCCCGATTCGTCAAAGGATCTATATCCGAAGCGTTTTCGGGCCAGATGACAAGTCGTGGCCGGGCTGCTCGGCCCGCTGTGACCTCAGCTGCGAGTTGTTCGGTGCGGGCAACATGATTGTCGAGCACAGCTCGGCGTTGGGCGTTGAAATCGAGGCCGAGTCGCGGCACGTTGCCCTGAACGACGGTCGCAGTGACGACCTCGTCAGGGGCGGCACCGGGAGAACTTGTCACCAATGCACTCACAAAGATGAGGACGATGCAAGCGCCACCTTTCGCCAATGCTTGCCATCGAACACGGGAGGGTCCGGCCAGTGACCAGGCGATGAGAGTTCCGGTCAGTGCAGTCACGAAGGAAAGACCTGGCGCCCCTGCGATCGAAGCCAACGGCAGCAGCGGACTGTCCGCCTGCCCGAAGGCCAAACGCCCCCACGGGAAACCGCCGAACGGAATTCGGCTACGAAGTGCTTCTGCGGTGACCCATGCACCCGCAATCCACACCGGGGAAAGGGGAGCGTGGCCGACGGCCACTGCCAGTACGCCGAACACTCCGAACGCGAGCGCTTCAATCGCCGCCAACGCCAACCAAGGCGTTGCACCGACATACGCTCCGACCCATGGCAGCAAGGGAACGAAGAATCCCAGTCCCGCGGCATAGCCGAATCCGAAACCCGCACGGAGACTGCGACCCTGGAGAACGGCGGTCAGCAGGGCGATGGCTACAGGGGCGAGAAACCACAGCGTGCGCGGCGGAAAGCTGAGAAATAGCAGCCACCCAGCGCCCACCGAAAGAGCGAGACGCAAAGCGTTCCCACCGTGGTGCCGTTTGGGGCGACCACTCTTCAGGCATGCATCGAGTTCACTGTCGGCAGTGATCGCACGTTCGGACGAAGGGACCCTCACAGGCCCGCTCTCGTAGAAGGAGAACTGTGCTGGTCAGTCAACAATTTCTCACAGAGATCGTCGAATTCGCTGCCCCACCCGGCATGATCGGTCCTCGCGAGGCCTCCGAGTTCGAGATCGACCTGCTCCGGTGCTGCCCCCGGGCGTAGGCGGATCCACACTCGCCGCCTCCTGATCACGAGCGAGGTCAGAAGTCCGAGCATCATCGTGATCGCAAAGACGAGAACCCACTGTTGCGCAGGGTCGTACGACACCTGTAGATTGGCGAATTCCTTGGCGCCGTCGAACCGAACCTGTGTTCCGTCAGAGAGAGTCCGCGTCTCTCCAGGGCGGAGGTTCACACGATCTTGTTTGACCAGCCTTCCTTGGTTGATCATTTCCTTGTTCAACGAGAAGATCGATTGCGGGATGCCGGTGTCCAGACCCGTATCGCCCTTGTAGATGTCGATCGCGACCGCAGGATCACGTGCGTCGGGAAACGACGAAGTCAGGAGCGTCCCGCTGAAGGAAGCGGTCGGCGCGAAGAGTCCCTCGATGGCGATCTGATTCTTCCGGCGCTCGTTCGGATCGGGGAACGAACCGCCGGGTGGATCGAACCGCAACGCCCCACTGCTGAGAAACGTCACCGCGTCGTCCGGTTGAAACTGCATTGTCTCGGTACGGGACTGGCCATCGGGGAAAGTGACGGTGAACTGCGGCGCGTACCCGTGGCCGGTCAGATAGACGCGGGCGCCATCGGTACGCAGCGGTTCGTTGACTCGAAGACGGTAGTCTTTCCAGGTATTGGTCGCGATGTCCTGCCCGCTCTGGTATGAGATGTTGGAGGTGAACATTTCGGCCTGACCAGTATCGAGATAGTCCGCGGAAAAGTCGTTGACCTTGATGCAGAACGGTGCGAGACCCGTGCCGTCAGTTGCACTTCCCGCGCGAAATGAGTCGTACACAGCGGGTGAGGTGTTGCAGAATCCAGGGCCGCCGTCGGCAATGACGATGACCGAACCCTCGTACCCCACCAGCTTGCCGATGGCGACGGTGACGAGCAACCCGATCAGCGAGAAGTGGAAAACCAGATTCCCGGCCTCGCGCAGATATCCCTTCTCCGCCGAAACCGATACTCCGGAATCATTTTCGGGATTGACTGCGATGCGCCAACCCTTGAGAGACCGGCGCACTCTCGTCAAGGCCTCGTCGTGAGAGATATCTACCTCGCCGTGGAAATGGTGCGGCAACCTGGACAGATTCCGAGGTGCCCGCACAGGCTGGCTCCTGAGTGCGCCGAGATGCGCCCGCAAGCGTGGAACAAGACAGCCGATGAGAGAGAGAAACAGGAGAACGTAGATTGCGGTGAACCAGAAACTGGAAAAGACGTCGAACAACTCCAGCTTGTCGAACAGTGGGCCAAGGGTTGGTTGGGCCGCAATGTACTGGGAAACTTTCTGCACGTTGAGATTTCGCTGAGGCAACATAGCACCGGGAAGTGCTGCCAGCGCCAAGAGGAACAGGAGCACGAGCGCGGTACTCATCGACGTCAATCTGCGCCAGTACTGGCGCAGTAGTCGAACGCTTTCTCGGATAATCAGTCTCGGTAGGCGGCGGATGCGACCTCCCGCGGTGGCGTTATCTGTCATATCGGCAGCACGACCGAACTGACGAATTCGTTGCGTAACCAGCCGACGAACATGCCCCACACGCCGGTGACCAGTGCGAGCCCGACAGCGACGAGCATTATTCCGCCGACGATCTGAATCGTCCGTGAATGGCGTTTGAGCCACCCGACGCCGCGGAGAGCTTTCGCCGACCCGAACGCAAGCACGATGAACGGCAGTCCCAATCCCAGACAGTAGGCGACAATCAGTATCACGCCCCGCGCTGCTGTCGTGCCTTCAGTTCCGGCCGCCACCGAAATAACTCCGGCGAGGGTGGGGCCGAGACATGGTGTCCAACCCAACGCGAACACGCCCCCCAACAAGGGCGCGCCGGCAAGGGAGGAGATACGCCGCGGGGCGAACCGTGTGTCTTTCTGCAAGGCAGGAATCAAGCCGATGAAGGTCAACCCCATCACGATGGTGATCACACCACCCACCCGTTGGAGCAGGTCTTCGTTGATGCGCAGGGTTCCGATCACCCCGAACACCGACGCGGTGGCGAGAACGAACACCACGGTGAATCCGGCAACGAACATCGTTGCCGCGCCGGTAACCCGCCATCTGCCTGCAGGTTCCGAGGTCTCGTCGCCACGGGTCACCGCTGGAGAATCAGCTCCGGAAATGCCGGCCAGATACGACAGATATCCGGGAACGAGCGGCACCACACACGGCGATGCGAACGACACCAGACCGGCCAGAATGCACGCTGCTACGGCGAGCAGTAACGGGCCGCTCGCGGCGGCGGTCTGGAAGCTGGAGCCGACACCTTGGGCGAGTTCGTTCACCGCTCGGCCGCCACGCGCTCGATGACCGGTTGCAGATCCTCGGTGAGAAGTGCGCGAAGAAACACAGCGGCGACGCGCTGTCTGCGATCCAACACCAAGGTGGAGGGAATCACGCTTGTCGGATAGTTTCCGCCGAGCGCTGTCAAAGTTCTCATCGACGGGTCGTAGATCGAGGGGTAGCTGACGTTGTTGTCGACGACGAAGTCCTGGGCCTTGTCTCGTTGAGGATCTCGAACGTTGATCCCGAGAAACTGAACACCGAGACTTTCGGTTGCTTCGTACGCGCGCTCGAGATCGTCGGCCTCGGACCGGCACGGGGCGCACCATTGCCCCCACAGATTGATCACGACGACCTGACCGGCGTAATCAGTGAGTGAAATATCGCTACCGTCGGCCATGAGGTCAGGTCCGGCCAATACACCGATCATGTTTCGCGATTCGGGCGGGTCGTACAAAATATCGGTTTGTCCTCCCGGTGACACGAAATCGAAATTCGCACCCGAAGCGACTGCATCGGTGCCGGTTGCACATCCACTCGCGGCGACGACGATCGCAGTGAGAATAGCGACCAGTGGGAGGATGCGGGTCGGTTTTCCGAGTACGCGTTGTCTCGATTTGCGAGGGAGTGCGGGGGCATTCATTTCATCAACTCACTTACAGCGGAGCGTATTTGGTCAGTGTTTTCGAAAACCATGGGGGTTGTAATCTGTTCGACGGACCCGTCTTGTTGGACGAGAAAGCTCAGCGGCAGAACTGGCGGCGCCGATAGCGCAATTCCGATGTCGTCGACCGCAGCGAACGAGGGATAGTGCACGCCTGCAGCGGTGAGAAGCGCTAGTGCTGTGGACATGTCGTCCTGGACGTTGATCCCGACTACTCGGATGGAGCCCGGAGTACCTGCATAGTCATTCAGGACCGGGATTTCCGATCGGCACGGCCCGCACCACGAGGCCCAGAGGTTGATCAGGGTCGGCTCCCCGGACAGCGCTGCACCGAGGTCGACCACAGTATTCTCGCCAAGACACGTCGCTTTGATTCCCAGGAGTTCTCCTCCAGCGGGCGGTACTGCCGGGGCCACAGGACAGGGAACCGCTGCTGCCGCGGACTTCGAGGAAAACCCCGAGTCGACGCGATCTTCATCTGCCTGGGCGGCCGGAGGCACTTGAGGCCGGGTCGAGGAATGGGTCTCGGTTGACGTTGATCGAGGCCAGATCGCCACGACGAGAAGACCGATCACAACCAGGAAGAGCAGGAACCACCGAGACTGTGCCTGCATGCACTTCCTCCAAGCGTGGTGCGGTGAACCGGGACAACACTGAACTACTATTGTGCATAGTAGACATATGGTTCGTTCTGTCGCCCCCGCCAACCAGAGGCGGGATCCGAACCCGAGAATCGAGCATCGTGAAACGCCAGTCCGCTCCGAAGGGCCGTATCAATCCACCAGTCAGCCCAGAAATTGCGGCACTGGGTGCCCATCAAGCACCGCAGACGCGCGTGGCGCGGATCAACCGTGTAGCACGGTCAAAGCTCGTGCGTCTGGTGATGTACTACACCGCGGTTCGACTCGCCCTGATCGCCGGCCTCGCAGTGATCATCATGGGAATCAACGCCATACTCGAACTCGAAATCCCCGGTGTGTTAGCACTGTTCGGGGCGGTGCTGCTCGGATTCGCCATCTCTGCGATCGCGTTCCGGTCATTGCGCCGCCGGATCAATGAAGAAGTGATGGTCGTAGATGAAAAACGGCGTGCAATGCGCACCCGGTGAAGGGTTCCCTCCGGTTAGGTGCGCGTGAAAGCTCCAGTAACGAAAATGCCCAGCATCGGTGCCACAACCTGTCTTTTTTGGACGTATGACCGCTCAAAGCTGCCTTCCTGGGTGATGCCGAGGGCGCGCGATCATGCATTGATTGGCATTGGGATGAAGATGTCAGGTGACGGGATCAGGTGCGGAGTCGGCGGTATCCGTGGTGGTCTCGAGTTTCGGAATCGGTACAAGCTGCGGGATCAGGCGGACGAGACTCGAGCAGGCGCAGTACGGAGGACCGTTGAGTCAGCTCGCCCTTGTGAGGAACCCCGGGGCTGCTGCTGGAGACGACCCTGTTGGGACCACCGGTGGGTGGCCGATACTTTCACTCATCGCCCTCTACATCAGCTGTGGGCGCAGCCATACCGAACGCACCCCTCAGTGCAGCAACGGTAGGAGCGCCACCGACCTCGCCCGTGGAATCTCGATAGAGCCTGCATGACACGTTGGGGACCTGGTCCGGTTCGGCAAACGGATCGCGGCCGTCGACGAGCAACGTCGGCGATCCGGTCATGCCCGCAAGCCTTGCGGATCGAGGATCGTCGACGATTACGTGGCGCAGTTCCCAATCGATGGACTCCTCCGCGAGAACGTGCTCGATCCGTTGTTCGAGGAGCTGCACGTTCGGGCAGTCCGGGACTTGCAAAATTTCAAGGTGCATCATGGTGTTCCTCCGTCGGCGTGTGGTTTCGAGTATGCGGCAGTGCAGGACAGCTCGCGGTAAACGAAACCCAGGACTGGTAGGTCTGCATTTTCTCGGCAAGATCGTCAGGTATCGGCATCGGTGTCATAAGACCGGCACGAGTTCGTTCGGTGTTGCCCTCCGGATAGCGGCCCAGTGCGGATCCCGGGGCGGCGACGACGATGATGCGAAGAACCTGCCCGACGGCTTCGCGGCAGTCACGCTGATGTAAGGCCAGGGGAGCATGGCGAGGTGGTTTGTGTGGCCATGGACAGGGCTGGGAGAGGACATGTGTGCGTTCGAGGTGATGCCAACGCTGGGTGTCATCGCTGGTGCGGGCCGGCTGCGGTCCTCTTTGCGGGCCGAAACGCGACGGCGCTGTGTCGGTCGTGCAAGCGATGCGCTTCGTGTAGACACTGCGCAATTGTGCGAGCATTCGGTTCATCGGATGCAGAGCCGGCGGCAGGTGCTGCAGGTCTTCGCCCATCAGAGCAACATCGGCGGTCTCGATGGCCACGTCGGAACCCATCGCGCCCATGGCAATGCCCAAGTCGGCGGTGGCCAGGGCGGGGGCGTCGTTGACACCGTCCCCGACCATTGCCGTCGGGCGGTTCGCACGCAAGGTTTCCACGATCCGTGCCTTGTCCTCCGGGCGCAGGTCGGCGTGCACGTCGTCGATCCCGACGTCGGCGGCCAGCGCCTGGGCGGTGCGTTCGTTGTCGCCGGTGAGCATCGCGACGGTGTACCCGCCGCGTCGTAGCCCGGCGATCACCTCATGTGCTTCCGGTCGGAGCTCGTCTCGTACGGCGACTGCCCCGATGACGGTTCCGGCGCGCTCGATCCACGCCACGAGTTCCCGAGACCTCTCACCGATGGCGTGGCCGCCGCACCCGGACTGAGTCGTCTCGACGGATGCGCCGACGTGTGCGTCGGCTACCCAGAAAGCGGTACCTCGCCTGGGCACTCGACGACCCGGACGGCCCACCCCCTCGGGTGGGCGCCCGAGAGGAGCGAACGGCCTACCCGAGCGTATACCCCCAGGGGTACTTGCATACCCCCCTGGGTATATGCAACAGTGGGTAGACGCTCGTCAGAAAGGACTGTCTATGTGTTACCCCGTCCCGTGCCCGATATGCGACAAGATCGCGTGGGCAGGTTGCGATCGACATGTCGACGACGTCACGAAGGATGTTTCACGGCCTCGGCAGTGCACCTGCTCTGCTGAGACCGTTGGTCCTATCGATCGGCGCCAGCGCCTCGCGATCGCTGTTTCGCCGCCAATCCCGGTCGCGAGTGCAAGGGCCTAACCTTCCAATTGGGTCAGGTTTACCGAGGTCTAGCTCGCTCATTTGAATACCCCAGCCCGTATTTTAGGAGAAGTTATGTCTGTGCCCGACACCGTGACGGCCACCGGTCGTGACGATCGTGATCGCGTATCTACACCCGGCATACTCGGACGCCTGGGAAGCGCGATGGTCGCACGCCGCCGATGGGTGTTCGGTGTCTGGCTGATCGCGCTTGTCGCGCTCGGATCTGCAGCGCCGTCGGTTTTTTTTCGTCACTGGCGGGTGCTGGGTGGCAAGCCAACGGATCCGAATCGGTCCAGGTCCGTGAACTCGCGCAACAGCATTTCGGCGGGAACTCCTCGGCCGCGGTTCAGGTGGTGGTCCATTCGGACACCGCGTCGATCGACGATCCCACCGTGCAGCAGAGACTCATCGACGTCACAGCTGTGTTCGACGGTGACACCCGGTTCGGTGCCGTCATCGCCCCACAGCCTGGTATGACCATCAGCCCCGACGGCCACACCGGCATCCTCATCGCCGGCGCCAACGCAAACGCGGACGACATGGTCAAAGCCGTCGACGATGTCAAAGACGAGCTGACCGCACTCTCCGGCGACGGTATCGAGGTCTATCCCACCGGATCCTCCGCGTTGTGGTCCGACTTCAACAAAGCCAACCACGATGCGATGATTCAGGCTGAACTATTCTCTTGGCCAGTCACTTTGGCGATCATGGTGCTCGCATTCGGCTCCCTCGTCGCTGCCGGGCTGCCGCTGTTGCTCACAGTGGCCGGACTCGTCGCCTCCGCCGGCGGTTTGGTGCTGCTCAACGAGGTCACACCGATCTCGGTATGGGCGATGAATTTCGCGATGATGTTCGCCCTCGCTCTCGGCATCGACTACGCCTTGTTCATCGTCGCCCGCTTCCGCGACGCCCTCCGTACGGCCGATCCACGAGCAGCCGTTGCCGAAACCATGGACACCGCAGGCAAAGCGGTGCTCCTGTCCGGACTTACCGTCCTGGTCAGCCTCTCGGCAGTGCTGCTCGTTCCCGCACCGGCCGTGCGCACCATGGCCGTAGGCATCATGCTGGCCGTCACGTTCGTTCTGATCGCCACCATGACACTTCTTCCGGCCACGCTGGGCGCACTCGGCCCCAAGGTCAACGCAGCATCCCTGCCTTACGCGAAACGCCAACAGCACCGATCCCCGAAGTTCGCTGCGTGGGGCGAATTGCTTCACAAGTACCCATGGCCGTTCGCGCTGGTCTCCGTCGGCATCCTCGTCGCCCTGGCCTTACCTGTCCTGGGACTGAAGGTGGCAATGCCGTCCATCGCTGTCGTTCCCGACGATGCGCCCGTTCGGCAAGGTTACGAGTTGGTTCAGGCCCAGTTCGGTGACGGGGCACCCGGCGCGCTGCAGATAGTTGTCCCGTCTTCCGATGCGGCTGCTACCGCCGCGGCAGCGAGCAGCGTCGACGGGATCTCGATGGTCACCCCGCCCACACCATCAACAGACGATTCGAACTACACACTGCTGCAAGCGTTTCCTGCCGTGGACCCTTCCGCAGAGGCCATGGGCACGATCCTCGGTGACCTACGCGCACAACTACCGGAGTCCGCGCTCGTCGGCGGCGCGCCAGCGGAGAACCTCGACCTGCAGCAAGCCCTGAACGACTACCTACCGTTGGTTATCGGGATCATCCTCGCCCTCGGCTTCATCCTGCTGCTCGTCGCTCTGCAGGCACCACTGATCGCGATCCTCGGCACCGCCGTCAGTTTGCTGTCGACCGCCGCAGCGTTCGGGGTTGCGAAGCTGATCTTCCAAGACGGACACGGATCGTCGCTGCTCGGCTTCACCCCTCAAGGTTTCCTCGACGGCTGGGGGCCGGTGTTCTTCTTCGCGATGATCTTTGCCATCGCCATGGACTACACCGTGTTCCTGCTCGCCACCGCGAAAGAACACTACGAGAAGACCGGGGACCCGAAGGCTGCTCAGGTCGACGGCCTCGCGCACTCCGGACGCGTCATCTTCGCCGCTGCGGCGGTCATGGTCGCCGTGTTCTTCACCTTCGCGCTCTCCGATCCGCTCCCACCCAAGGAAATGGGCATCATCCTCGGCGTCGCGGTGTTGCTCGACGCCTTCCTGATCAGGCTGATCCTGCTCCCGGTCCTGCTCCGGCTGAGCGGTCACGCTGCATGGTGGGCACCGGGCTGGCTGCGCAGAATGTTGCCGTCGATCCGCTTCTCGCACTGACCATTACAACACCTCACGGAGGAATCATGACCGATCCGAACATCACGCATTCGAGCACGTCTGCCGGGTGGCCGATCGAACGTATCGTCCCCGCACTGGCCGCCGGCGTCACCGCGACGGGCCTGACCCTCGGCGAACTCCACGCACCACGGTGGAGGCTGCTCAGCGCCTTCGCCGCCGCGAACCTCGCCCTCTACGCCGCGGTCGGCTGGTGCCCGGCAAGTGCGCTTCTCACCAGAGCGGGCGTACCAAGTCTTCGCCACCCCCGAAGCGGATAGGCACACAATTGCCGCAGTTCGACGAACGGAAGGAATTCTCCACCATGACCATCGCACTCTCGACCACCTTGACCGACACCGACTTCGAGACGGCGGTCACCGCCACCAAAGCAGCACTGTCCGAGCAAGGCTTCGGTGTGCTGACCGAAATTGACATGCAGGCCACCCTGAAAGCCAAACTTGGCACAGACATGGAGAAGTATCTGATCCTAGGCGCGTGCAATCCCACGCTTGCACACCGCGCCGTAGGAATCGTGCGTGAGATCGGCCTGCTACTGCCCTGCAACGTCGTCGTCCGTGCCGACACCACCGCCGGATCGGTCATCGTCGAGGCGATGAACCCGGACCTCATGGTCCAAGTGACGGGCGAACCAGCACTGTCAGATGTCGCGGCCGAGGCCACCACCAAACTCCAAGCCGCCCTGGACACGCTCGGCAGTCGGGATGCAGTGCGCAGTTGATGACGTTGACCCTGGCGCTGGCGCTCGGCCTCACCGTCGGAATCCTGCTCGGTCTCCTCGGAGGCGGTGGATCGATCCTCGCTGTCCCGATCCTCGTGTACGCTCTCGGGTTCCCCCTGCCGGAGGCGATACCGACTTCGCTGTTGGTGATCGGTGTCGCCTCCGCGGTCGGGGTCATCTCCAAGGTGCGGGCGCGGCTCATCGAATGGCGACTCGCGGCAATCTTCGCCGCCACCGGAGTCCTCGGCACCCTGGCCGGCACTGCCCTTGGCAAGCATCTACCTGAAACTGCCGTGATGATCGGCTTTGCGATCGTCATGATCCTCGCGGGGGCACGCATGCTGCGCAGCCCCGACAATCCCGGAACCGCCTGCAGGACGAGCAATTCCGGGATCAACTGGCGCCGATGCGCACCTCGGTCCATACCGACCGGATTCGGCCGTCGGTGTCCTTACCGGACTGTTCGGCGTCGGCGGGGCTTCTTGATCATCCCCGCATTGGTTCTGCTGCTGGGAATCGAGATGAGTGTCGCCGTCGGAACCTCTTTGGTGGTCATCGTCGCCAACTCCGCCGCCGGACTCATCGCTCAGGCCGACGGCCTAGGTGGAAACTGGCCCTTGACGGCAGCGTTCGCAGGTTCAGCCATTGCGGGTTCGTTGGTGGCCGGACGATTCGGTACACGCATCGCCACGGACTCACTTCGGCAGTGGTTCGCCTACCTGGTGTTTGTCGTGGCAGGTTACGTCCTCATCGACACTCTCGTTCTCGGATGATCTACCGTGCACCCCGTTGGATGCCCCCGGGGGTAATCTGGCAATTTCTGGCATCATCATGCATCTGAAGGAGACCCCATGATCGGCGACGAAGACAGCATCGCATTGGTCCTCAACCGCCTCCGCCGCGCACACGGCCAACTCTCGGGAGTGATCGGCATGATCGAGAACGGACGCGATTGCAAAGACGTTGTCACCCAGCTCGCCGCTGTTTCCAGGGCCCTCGACAAAGCTGGCTTCAAGATCGTCGCTACCGGTCTCCGAGAGTGCATGACAGGCGAAGCGGCAGACAACAAAGAACCCATGACCGAAGCAGAACTGGAAAAGCTCTTCCTGGCGCTGGCCTGAACGCCCGCTTCACATCAGGAACGAGGCCGACCGACAACATGTAGGAGCTCCCCATGAGCACGACCGACCCGGACATCGCCATCATTGAAACTTCCAGCCTCGGCGACCGCAGCTATCTGATCAGCCACGACGGTATCGCCGTGGTGATCGATCCACAACGCGACATCGACCGCGTCCGGGCGCTGGCAGCAGAAAAGAACGCTGTCATCACCCACGTGCTGGAAACTCACATCCACAACGACTACGTCACTGGCGGCCTGGAACTTGCGCGCGCCACGGGTGCCGAATACGTCGTCCCGGACGGCGATCCGGTCGAATACGAGCGCCGAGCAGTCGTCGACGGCGATGTCGTCGACGCGGGATCGACGACGTTCGAGGTCATGCACACCCCAGGGCATACTCATCACCACGTCAGTTACGTTCTGCACCGGCGCGGCGAGCCGATCGCAATCTTCACCGGCGGCTCCATGCTCTACGGGTCCACCGGGCGCACTGACCTGCTCGGCTCCGAGCACACTGATGAACTGACCCACGCGCAGTACCATTCGGTCCGCCGTATCGCGGCCGAACTGGCCGCTGAGGTGGAGGTCTACCCCACACATGGGTTCGGTAGCTTCTGTGCCGCAACTCCGACCAGCGGGGACTCATCCACCATCGGTGAACAGCAGCAGTCCAACCCCGCACTGACTCAGGACGAACACACCTATGTCGACGAGCTGATCGCGGGCCTGTCTGCATATCCCGCGTACTACGCCCATATGGGCGTCATCAACACCAAAGGGCCGGCCCCGATCGACCTGTCCATGCCCGAGCCCGTCGATCCAGACGAACTACGTCGCCGCATCGACGCCGGGCAATGGGTCGTTGACCTACGAGCACGCACCGCTTTCGCCGCCGGCCACGTCGATGGCTCTCTCGGGTTCGAACTGTCGACCAGCTTCGTCACCTATCTCGGATGGCTTTATCAGTGGGGCGTGCCGTTGACGCTGATCGGTGAAACAACCGACCAGATCGCCGAGGCGACCCGCGAGCTGGCTCGGATCGGCATCGACAGTCCCTCCGGATCCGCCGTCGGTGAGATTCACTCGCTCGTCGGCGACGGAAAGGTCCGCTCCTACGATGTATCCGACTTCGCCGGACTCGCGGCGGCCACCGGCGAACGTGAGATAAGCGTCCTCGATGCGCGTCAACAGTCCGAGTACGCGGACAGCCACCTTCCTGGTGCCGTGAACATCCCCCTCCACGAGCTACCACACCGACTCGAGGAAGTTTCCGCGGCCGAAGTGTGGGTGCACTGCGCATCCGGTTACCGCGCATCGATCGCCGCTTCACTTCTCGACCGCGAACACCGCACAGTGGTCCTCATCGACGATGACTACGAGCATGCCGTGCAGCTCGGCCTCCACACATCGCCCGCCTGACGAATGCGCCGCCGCTGCGCAAGCCGCACGATGCGAGTGGTTCACGGGGCTGATCTCCCCGATTTCAGCAAACGGCCATCGGATAATTCCGACAGAGGGCAGGAAGCCCAACCCCTGCCCGTGCCGACGTCCGAGAAGGCGGCCACCGCTGGTCCAACGATCATTCGGGCGCCGTCCGAGTTTGTCGTTCTGCCAATTCGCACTGGATCTTCCGCTCGCCTTTGCTTCGGTGGCCGGACCGTTGTGACGCGCCATGCACGGTTCCGGCCGGGATGCGGTGCGCGGAGTCGCAGACATCCGCGTGCCCCGGCGACCGCGAGGAGCCGGGACGGATCAAGGTGCCACCGTGCCAGCAGTGTCGGTCATGCCGCGGCGGCGATCAGGCGGCCGATCACACCGGATTCGAGCAGGATGATGACGCCCAGCCCGATGAAGACTGTGGGCACGAGCCAGTGCTCGACGCGCTCGAGGGTGTCGATGACCTTCTTGTGGGTGCCGAGCATTCTGCCGGCGGCGCACCAGAGTCCGACACAGATCAGGAACACGGCGATGGTAACGATGGTCTGGGGCGCACCGAGAGTGCGGAAGACCGGGGTGTAGACGGCGATGTTGTCGGCGCCGTTGGCGATGGTGATGGCGGCGACGCTGATCGTCCCGGCCGCGACCACTACGGGTTCACCGTCTCCGTCGCTGCGTAAGCCCTGGATCAGTCCCCAGATTCCTAGCGACAGGGGAAGTAATCCGAGTAGTCCAACCCAGTCCTCGGGCACGATCACCAACCCGAGGGCGGCGACCACACTGATCGCGACGAGGGTGATCAGGCCGAGGTACTGGCCGGCAACGATCTGCCATGCCCGCGGCCGTCCTTGACTGGCGGAGGCGACGAACAGGACGGTCAGTACGACGATGTCGTCGATGTTGGTGCCGGCGAACATCGCTACCACCGCCGCGGCGATGGTGCCGATCATCCTCGCATCCGGCGGCTGCCGCGGCGCGGCCTGATCTCGGGTATTGCTGTCATTTCGAACTCTCCTGTGCGGGCGGGGGATCGGCCGGGTCGTGGGTGGACTCAAAGATCAGTGATGCGACGAGCAGCACGACGCCGCAGGTGATGTAGGTGTCGGCGAGGTTGAAGGTGGGCCACCAGCCGGTGTGGAAATAGTCGGTGACCTTTCCGTCGACGGCACGATCGATCACGTTGGCGGCAGCTCCGGCGAGGATCGCCGACCAACCCACCGTCCCCACCAGTGAAGCGGTGGGGACGGTGCGCCAGGCGTAAATTCCGACGCCGAGAGTGATGGCGGCGGTGACCGCGAGGATGATCCAGGCCGGAAGCTGTTGGCCGATGCTGAACGCGACACCGCTGTTGTACGCCAACTTCAGTTGCAGCAATCCCATATCGACGGTGCGTGCACCGGAAAGGGTACGGCGCGCAACGGGTTCGGCCGACAGTGCGATCGCGATGAGAGCGAGACCGACGACCACGAGAATCACCCGCCGCGTGCTACCTGTGCGGATTGATCGAGCCGCTAATTCGCTCACGTGCGGGCCTCGACCTTCCCCGCCGGTGCGGGTACCGATCCGGTGGGGAAGGCTTGCGCGCGGCCGGCCCGGACACCGTTGGCGATGACCACGATCTCAGCGACCTCGTGCACCAGGACCACGGCGGCCAGGCCGAGAACCCCGAACAAGGCCAACGGCATCAGAACGGTGATGATCGCCAGCGACAGTCCGACGTTCTGCAACATGATGGTCCGGGAGCGGCGCGCGTGCGCCAACGCCTGCGGCAGGTGCCGCAGGTCCTCACCCATCAGAGCAACATCGGCGGTCTCGATGGCCACGTCGGAACCCATCGCGCCCATGGCAATGCCCAAGTCGGCGGTGGCCAGGGCGGGGGCGTCGTTGACACCGTCCCCGACCATTGCCGTCGGGCGGCTCGCACGCAAGGTTTCCACGATCCGTGCCTTGTCCTCCGGGCGCAGGTCGGCGTGCACGTCGTCGATCCCGACGTCGGCGGCCAGCGCCTGGGCGGTGCGTTCGTTGTCGCCGGTGAGCATCGCGACGGTGTACCCGCCGCGTCGTAGCCCGGCAACCACCTCACGTGCTTCCGGTCGGAGCTCGTCACGGACGGCGACCGCCCCGATGACCGTTCCGGCGCGCTCGATCAGCACCGCAGTGGCGCCGGCATGCTGCATCCGCTCGATATCCCCTGCCAGC
Source organism: Macaca thibetana thibetana (assembly GCF_024542745.1). Lineage (NCBI taxonomy): Eukaryota > Metazoa > Chordata > Mammalia > Primates > Cercopithecidae > Macaca > Macaca thibetana. The sequence goes on along the minus strand of NW_026088791.1, from coordinate 53,327 downwards.
GGACCCGGGTCGATCCAGCCCGGTCGACCGAGGCGCACAGGTATGCCGTCGATGGCCCCGGTCAGGCCCGCCCCTGTGACCGCGTCCCACGTCGTCGGCGGGTGCGTAGTCGTCGACGGCGGCGAGAATCGCGCGAGCGAGAGGGTGCTCGCTGCGCGCCTCCAACGCTGCGGCCACCGCGAGAACGTCCTCGCGGCTGGCGCCGTCCGCCGTGGCCACATCGATCACGGCAGGCTGGTTGCGGGTGAGGGTGCCGGTCTTGTCCAACGCAACGGTGCGGATCCGGCCGAGGGCCTCGAGTGCACCGCCGCCCTTGACCAGGACACCGAGCTTGGACGCCGCACCGATCGCGGCGACAACGGTGACAGGGATCGCGATGGCCAGCGCACACGGGGAGGCGGCGACCAGCACCACCAGGGCGCGTTCGATCCACACCAGCGGATCGCCGAGCACACTGCCGACCGCGGCGATAACTGCGGCGACGATCATCACACCTGGAACCAGCGGTTTGGCGATCTTGTCGGCGAGGCGTTGCGCCTCGCCCTTGCGGGACTGCTCGGCCTCGACGATCCGCACGATTCTGGCCAGCGAATTGTCCTGCGCATCTGCGGTGACCTCGACTTCGAGGACGCCGGTGCCGTTGATCGATCCTGCGAACACCTCGTTGCCGGGACCGGCTTCGACGGGCACCGATTCACCGGTAATCGCGGAGGTGTCCAGAGCGGTGCGTCCGGTGCGGATGACCCCGTCGGTGGCGATCCGTTCCCCAGGCTTGACGACCATGAGCTCGCCGAGCTGGAGTTCGGAGGGCGGAACGGTTTCCTCGCGGCCGCCGCGGAGAACTGTCGCGGTGGCCGGCACCAGAGACAGCAAGGCCCGCAGGCCCCGGCGAGTGCGGGTGACCGCATACTCTTCGAGTCCCTCGCTGATCGCGAACAAGAACGCGAGCATGGCCGCTTCGCCCACCTCACCGAGCAGTACCGCGCCGACAGCCGCGATCGTCATCAGGGTGCCGACCCCGATCTTGCCCTTGACCAGGCGTGCGAGAGTGGACGGGACGAACGTGTAACCGGCAATGAGCAGGGCGCCCACCTCGAGACCGAGCCCGAGAGCATCCGGCCCACCGGTCAGGCCCACTATCAGCGCCGCGATCAGCAGCACGCCCGCAGCTGCAGCCGCCCGGATCTCGGTAACCTGCCACCACTTTTCGGGCCCGTGTTCTTCCTCGCCTTCGACGCGGGGTTCGTCGTGACCGCAACCGCATGCGTCACTCACGGCTATCTCCGATGGCGGTGCCGTAATTCGGGCACAAGGCAACCGCGTTCCCCGTCGCGGCAAGCAGCGTCTCCGCCGAGGCGAGTAGGTCCATCAATTCCGGCCGGGCCAGCGAGTAGAACACCTGCCGACCTTCCGGTCTGCCGTCGACCAAACCGCAATCACGTAGGCATGCAACATGTGCGGACACCGTCGACTGGGCGAGGCCGAGTTCACCGATCAAATCCGCAACCCGCGCCTCTCCTTCGGCGAGACGGCGCACGATCGACAACCGGGTGCCGTCCGAGAGACTGTGGAACAGTGCCACTGCCGCATCCAGACTGGACCCGCTGCCGGTTGCAGCGAGGCATCCCGACTCGTTATTCATCGTCATAAAACGATGATAGCAATGTAGGGCGATTCGAGGAAGATGATGCACCGGACTTGGAAGTGAATGCGGTACGCCAGCCGAACGGTGGCCGGCCGACGTACCTCACCAGGAACGGCGAAGTGACATCGGTAGATTCCGAGTTGCTCGCCACGGCATCACATGGGGGGACAGCAAGGACCCATCGCTCGACACAGCCAGTCGCACAACATCTCCAGTGGGTTCATTTCACACCTCCTTCTGAGCGTTCGCCGTCAGCGCGACGACGAGCGGTCCGAGTCACCTGCGGTTCCCGAACGTCATCCATAATGGACATTCCAGTGCGATGGAAGGTCAAGGATCTCGTGAAAATTGGTGAACTGGCCGCTCGGAGTGGCGTTGCCCCGAAGACGCTGCGTTTCTACGAGGACAGTGGGGTGATTCCCGTCCCGGTCCGAAAGTCCAACGGCTACCGGGATTTCGGTCCGGAATCTCTTTCGCGTTTGCGGTTCGTCCGCAGCGCCCAGTCTGCAGGTCTCACCTTGCGAGAGATCCGCCAGATCCTCACCACCCATGACCGCGGGGCGGCTCCTTGTGAGCAGGTCGTGGAGATGCTCTCGGAGCATCTCTCCCAGGTTCGTGGCAAGATCCGCGAACTTGCCACCCTCGAAACAAACCTTGTTGCGCTGCTGGGTCGAGCGGAAAGTGGGATTCCGCCGGAAACCGACGATGTCGGTGTGTGCTGGATCCTGGAATCTGAGCCTCAGGACGGTGTTGCTGAATCGTGAAATCGATTGCGGGTGCACCCCCCTGTTTCAGCAGGTTCGGCGCTCAGCAATGTGATGAGGTGAGCGAAGCGGTTGTAGCGGTGTTGCCGGTGTGTTGATCAGTCCGGTGCAGAAGTAGTGGTGTCGGGATCTGTCGGGAACATCGATTCGGCGGATTCTCCGGGTGCGGGAATTGACAGGCGCCGCCACTCGGGGGCCGAGGTCACCATTGAGCGTTTCCGGAACTTTCGTTCCCAGGGAGCCATGTGCACTTCGCCTTGCCTTGGAAAGCAGGAATCCTCTGCGAAACCTGCATCGCTGTGATCCAAGGTTGCTGGCGAGCATGAGTGGGGTTGTCTTGCGACGGTTCACTTGCCGGGTTTACTCGTGCTGTTTGTCGTCGATCCAGCGCCAACCTGGAAGTTGTTCGAGTCGTGCGGAGCGGGCGTCGGACAGAATTCCTCGGTGGTGGTGTTTTCGTTGGGTGCTGACCCATTCGCCGAGGGGATAAGTTCCGGTGACCGCGCTCTTGGATGGTCGAGCATGACCGGAGTTCGCGACGAACTGAGTCAATACGGAAAACCCTCTCTCCCATTGTGTTTGGAAAGGATCCCAGTCCCAGCCGGGCAGCGCTTCGAGGGCGGCGATTTTCTCGATCGCCAGGGTGCCGGTTTTGTAGTCGCGGCGCCGGTGGTGGACCCACTGTCCGAGGGAGAACCCGTCGAGGATCTCTGATTGTCGGGGGGAGGCTGTTCCGTGGATGGCGGTGTAGGCCTTAAGGGCCGAGATCCCCTGTATCCACGCGTCGCTCTCGCGGCCCCATCGCCACCCTGGGAGCTTGTTCAGTTCGGCGATACGATCCGGGGGCAGGGTGCCGGCGCGATGCTCTTCTCGGCAGCGGAACACCCATTTGCCCACGTCGAAGCTGTTGGCGCGCGCTGAGCGAGGGACATCGGCACCATCGTGCTCTCGGAGGTACATCTCGAGTGCAGAGCGCCCGGTTTCCCAACGAACGGTGTCGTTGTCCCACATCCAGGCGGGTAGGGCTTCGAGCATGAGAATCTGGGTGTCGGTGAGCTCGCCATTCTGGTGGGCTGTGCGCTGGGCGTTCGCCCATGCGACCAGATCGATACCATCGATCACGAGAGTCGACGACAGGTCCGTGTCGGGGCGCGCGGCGAGCTCGTCCGATAATGCGGACAGTGCTGCTCGCCAACTTTTGCGTCGCGGTTTCCCCCAGGTCCAGCCGGGTAGGTTTTCGAGGAGGTCGGCTTCACCGGCGGAGAGTGTGCCGTCCCAGTATGCGATCCGTCGACGTGCCACCCACCCGCCGAGGTCGATTCCGAACGCATGGACTCGACCTGCGGGCCGGCATGACCTTTGAGTTCGACGAACTTCGTCAGCGCTCGGAATCCTGATTCCCAGTCGTCTGTGGGTGCGCCCATCACACGACCTGGGAGTTCTTCCGGGTTCTGCTACCGCAGAGAGCTGATGGGTTCATGCACATAAGGAAGGAGCGAGGCGGTAGCCGGCGCCGCGGATGGTGCGAATGAACTGTCCGTGCTGCGCATCCGAGCCGAGTTTTTCACGTAGCCGCTTCACGTGCACCGCGACGGTGTTCGTTTCGGCGCTGTGACCCCATACTGCGAGGCTGATCTCGCTTTGGCTGGCGACGTGGCCGCGGCGTTTGATCAGGTAGACGAGCAGTTCGAGTTCCCGCTGAGTCAACTGTACTTCGCGGTTTCCGACGCGGGTCTCGTAGCCACTGGGGTTGACCCGGATCGGTCCGGCGGTGACGACACTGTCTTCGGCGGGTGAGAGTGTGGTGATGCCGGCGAACGGAGCAATGGTGGTGATGTCGTACGGGCGGGCAACGACCGCCGAGGCGCCCGCGGCGAGGACTTCGCGCACGATGCGCTCGTCGCCCGACTTGGCTGCACCGACCAGGATCGGAACATCGGACCGGCTTCGAATCGTGGCCACCACTCGTGCGGCGTCGACGTTGTCGGTGTGAGCAGCCAAGATCAGGACGGTCGGCACCTCCGCACCCACCGCCAGTAGAGTCTCGGCACCGTCACGGCACCAGTCGGTGCGAATCCCCATGTGGTCGGCGGCCGCCATGAACTGCGCAGCGGTGGCTGGGTCCGGCTCCGCCAGAAGCAGACGCGTATGCGAATCGGCCAAGGAGTAGCCGTAATGCGCTCCCGCCGCGACCTCCCGGTCCGGCTGACGCAATTCGATAGTCAACTGTCGACCCCCTATTTCAGAACGTACCCATTGTCTCACCTGAAGTAGCCGGTGAGGAGGAGGTCGACTGCCCACACAGCCACAGTGTCGCTCAGCCGAAGCGGCCGGAGATGTAGTCCTCGGTAGCTTTTTGTGTCGGGTTCGAGAAGATCTTCTCGGTGTCGTCGATCTCGACGAGTCGACCGGGCTTACCGGTTGCCTCGAGGTTGAAGAATGCCGTCTGGTCACTCACACGCGCAGCCTGCTGCATGTTGTGCGTGACGATGACGATCGTGAAGTCCTTCTTCAGCTCGGTGATCAGGTCCTCGATCGCGAGAGTCGAGATCGGGTCGAGCGCGGAGCACGGCTCGTCCATGAGCAGGACGTCGGGCGAGACGGCGATGGCACGCGCGATGCACAGACGCTGCTGCTGACCGCCTGAGAGGCCGCCACCGGGCTTGTCGAGGCGATCCTTGACCTCGGTCCACAGGTTGGCACCGCGCAGAGAACGCTCGGCCACCTCGTCGAGCTTTTTCCTGTTGCGTTCACCACTCAGTTTCAGGCCGGCGACGACGTTGTCCTTGATGGACATGGTCGGGAACGGGTTGGGCCGCTGGAAGACCATGCCGATGGTCTTGCGAACACCCACCGAATCGACGCTGGAATCGTAGATGTCCTCGCCGTCGAGCAGGACCGAACCCTCGACGCGCGCCCCGGGGATTACTTCGTGCATGCGGTTGAGGGTGCGCAGGACCGTCGACTTTCCGCAGCCGGACGGACCGATGAACGCGGTCACGCTCCGGGGCGGGACGGACAGGCCCACATCGGCGACAGCGTGAAACTTGCCGTAGTAGATGTTGAGATCTTTGATGTCGAGGCGCTTGGCCATGTCTGGTGTTCCTGTCCGTTTCTAGCGCTTGTTGGTGAGGAAGCGGGTCGCGAGCGCCGCAAGAAGGTTGAGGAGTGCCATGACGATGATCAACGTCAGGGCTGCGCCCCACACTCGGAGCTGGCCTGCGGGCTGCGGGTTGATCAGCTCGGTGTAGATCAGCAGCGGGAGCGAGGCCATGTTGCCTTCGAAGACGTCGAAATTGATCGAGCGGGAGTAGCCGACGAGCACGAGGACCGGAGCTGTTTCACCCATGACTCGGGCGATGGAGAGCAAGACTCCGCTGATGATGCCCGGCATCGCGGTCGGGATGACGATGCGCATGATCGTCTTCCACTTCGGAACGCCCAGTGCGTAGGAGGCTTCCCGAAGCTCGTCCGGGACGAGCTTGAGCATTTCCTCGGTATTGCGTACGACGACCGGCAGCATCAGCAGCACCAGCGCCAGCGAGACGGCGAAAGCGCTCTGTTCGAATCCGAGAGTTGCGATCCACAGGCTGAAAACGAACAACGCCGCAACGATCGAGGGCACACCTGCGAGAACGTCGACCATGAAGGTCACTGTGCGAGCAAAGGCTCCGCGCCCGTATTCGACCAGATAGATCGCAGCCATGATGCCGAGCGGGACGGAGATGAGCGCTGCGATCGCTGCTTGGATCAAAGTGCCGTACAGCGCGTGGTAGATGCCGCCGGCGAACTGTTCCGGCAGCACACCCTGCAGAGAATTCGTCCACCAGCCGGAGGAGGTGATGGCGCGCCATCCCTTTTCGATGACGGTGAACAGCACCCAGACCAGAGGAATCAGCGCGATACCGAAGGCAGCGTAGAACAGTACGGTGGCGATACCGTTCTTGGCTTTGCGGCTGGTGCTGATGCTTTGGAACGTCGGCGCCTTGGCCGGCGCATCGAGGAGATCGGCGCTCATCCGTTGACCTTGCCTTTCGCGACCATGCGAGCTAGTGCGTTGACGACGAAGGTCAATGCGAAGAGGACGAAACCAGCGGCGATGTACGCGCCGGTCGGAAGGGGAGCACTGAACTCTGCCGCTGCAGAGGCGATCTTCGAGGCGAAGGTGTATCCGCCGTCGAACAGCGACCAGGTCGAGGCATTGGCAGCCGAACGCAAGATGATGAGCACGGCCACTGTTTCACCGAGAGCGCGCCCCAGACCGAGCATCGACGCGGCAATGATGCCGCTGCGCCCGAAAGGCAGCACGGTCATACGCACGACTTCCCATTTGGTGGCACCGAGCGCTTGTGCCGCTTCGATCTGTGAGCGCGGTGTCTGGCGGAAGACCTCACGGGTGACCGAGGTGATGATCGGCAAGATCATCACTGCGAGAACAATTCCCGCAGTGAAAATGGTTCCGCCGCCGGTCAAGGAGACGTTGCCTTCGCTGAAGAGGAAGAACCAGCCGAGGTTGTCGTTGAGGAACTCCGCGACCGGGCTGAGCTTGGGGGCGAGGATGAAAATTCCCCAGAGACCGAACACGATCGAGGGCACCGCGGCGAGGAGATCGACGATCGAGCCGAAAGCGTGGGAGAGACGCGCTGGCGCGTACTGCGTCAAGAACACAGCGATACCCAGCGCGATCGGCACCGCAATCGCCAGAGCGAACACCGAACTGAGCACGGTGACCGTCAGTAGGTCACGGATACCGAAACGCAGATTCGATGCATCGCTGGTGACGAATTCGGTGCTGGTGAAGAAATTCGCGTTGTTCGCCTGCAACGACGGGATGGCGCGAATGAGCAGGAAGATGGCGATCAGGCCGATGGAGACGACGATCGTGGCACCGGCACCGGTGGCCAGCCACCGGAAGAACTTGTCACCGAACTGGTGTTTTCCGGTCGAAAGAGACGAGGGAATCGTCAGGGAAGTCTTGCCGCTGTGATCAGGCATGCCGGGTATCTTTCCGCCCGCCCCCGGAGCCGCCGCAGTGGGCGTCTCCGGGGAGCGGGTTACGTCGTCGGGGTGCAGAGCCATCGCTGATCAGGCAATCAGGAGATCGCGTTGACTGCGGTGGTCAGCTTCTGCTGGAACGCGCTCGGGAGCGGGATGTATCCGTTTTCCTCGAGACCGTTCTGGCCTGCGCCGATCGTGGACTGCAGAAACGCGCGGACAGCGGTGCCGACCTCGGCGTCGGGGTACTTCGAGCACACGATCTCGTAGGTAGCCAGCACGATCGGGTACGCGCCGGTCTCCGCGGGCTTGTAGAAGGTGGACGTGTCGAGAACGAGGTCGTTGCCCTCACCCTTGATGGTGGCCCCGGCGATGGTCTTGCCGACGGTCTCGGTGCTGATCTCGACCGGTTCGGGACCGGCGGAGGTCACGATCTTGGCGGTCTGCAGGTCCTGAGCCTTGGCGAAGGACCACTCGTTGTAGGTGATCGCGCCTTCGGTGCTCTTGATGGCGGCGGAGGTGCCCTCGTTGCCCTTGGCGCCCTCACCGACGCCACCGACGAACGACTTACCCGCGCCCTTGCCCCAGGCTCCGTCCGAGGCGGAGTCGAGGTACTTCTGGAAGTTGTCGGTGGTGCCCGACTCATCGTTGCGGTAGATCACGTTGATCTTCTCCGACGGCAGCGAAGCACCCTCGTTGAGAGCCTTGATCGCCGGATCGTCCCAGGTGGTGATCGCACCGTTGAAGATCTTGGCAGCAGTGGGGCCGTCGAGCACGAGGTCGTCGACACCCTTGACGTTGTAGGTCACCGCGAGCGGGCCGAAGACGACGGGAAGGTTCCAGGCGTCGCTGGTGCAGCGTTCCTTCGCGCGGTCGTACTCGCCCTTGTCCTTGCTGAGCGGAGAATCGGAACCACCGATGTCGGTCTGGTTTCCGATGAACTCACTCACACCGGCGCCGGAGCCGTTGGAGGTGTAGTTGAGGGTCTGTCCGCTGCACGCCTGCTCGAACGCATTCACGAAACGAGTCATGGCGTTGGCCTGGGCGGTGGAACCACTGCCCTTGAGTGCCGACTTGCCGCCGCATTCGACATTCGAGGTCGAGCCCGCGCCAGTGGATCCGGTCGAACCCGTCGCGCCGGTGTTGTTGTCGCTGCCGCACGCTGAAAGCAGGAGGGTGCTGGCCGCCAGCACACTGAGGGCGGCGCCAGATCGCTTGAGCTTCACGTAGTTCCTTCGAAGTATCGGGGTTGCTCGCGCGGCGCGCGGCCACCGAGATCGAGTGACACTGAGCAGGGCTGATTGCCGCTCGGGTGATGAACCTAGAGGCCGGGGATGAACGGATATCGCTGTGAAAATGAACGGAACATGAATCCATGGGCGAAATTTGAATGAACGGCCCGGTTACCGGCAGGTATTGCTTGACTTTCCTGCATTAACTCAGTGATTATTGACTCAATGAACACTGAGGAAAATCCTTCGCTGGAACAACGGGCCTCGCTCTACGGTGCCCTGGCGGATCCGGCGCGCTTGTCGATCGTCGATATGCTCGTGCTCGGCGATGCATCGCCATCAGAACTGCAGCGCAGGCTCTCCATCTCGTCGAACCTGCTCGCGCACCACATCGGCGTCCTCGAGCGCGCGGGCCTTGTGCACCGATCGCGATCGGAAGGCGACAAGCGCCGCACCTACCTACGACTCGAGCCCGCCGCACTGGATGTGCTTGTTTCCCCCTCGTCGCGCGTGACCGCAACGCGAATCGTGTTCGTGTGCACCCACAATTCCGCGCGCTCGCAACTGGCTGCGGCGTTGTGGAACAAACAATCCTGCATCCCGGCAGCATCGGCCGGCACCCACCCCGCTCCCCGCATCCACAGCGGCGCACTCGCCACGGCCCGTCGCCACGCCCTACCTCTAGAAACATCACGCCCGGCCGCTGTCGAGGACGTCCTCGCGCCTGGGGACATGGTCATCGCCGTGTGCGACAACGCCCATGAAGAAATGCGCGAGAACCCGAACTCTCTTCACTGGTCGATTCCGGACCCTGCCCGCGCCGGCAGTGCCGCAGCGTTCGACCGAGCCTTCGATGACATCGACCACCGAGTCGCTCGACTCGCCCCCCATTGCCTCCCGAACGGAGAACTCTCATGACCGACAACCTCAGCACCGCAACACATCACCGCGATGACCTGACCATCGATCAACGGTTGGCGCTCAAAAGTGCCGCCGCGCACCTTGCCTCTGAATTCACCGACGTCTTCAACACCGAAACCATCGAGCGTTTCCTGCATTCTTCCTATGACCAGTTCGCGGGCCGCGCCTCCGTCGTCAACTACCTCCCACTGCTGGCCGAACGCTTCGCCCGGCAGCGACTGCGCGCCCTGGCCAAAGTCGAAGGACTCTCCAACGACGGCAAACCCACCGTCCTGTTCCTGTGCACGCACAACGCGGGACGATCCCAGATGGCCATGGGATTCTTCGAAAAACTTGCCGGTGAACGTGCCGTCGCGTGGTCAGGCGGATCCGAACCCGGCACCAGCGTCAACGAAGCAGCGATCGAAGCAATGGCCGAACGTGGCATCGACATCAGCAGTGAATATCCCAAACCGTGGACGGACGAAGTGGTCCGCGCTGCCGATGTCGTCATCACGATGGGCTGCGGAGATGCATGCCCGATCTTCCCCGGGCGTCGCTACGAGGAATGGGTCCTTCCCGACCCCGCAGGTCTCGGGGTCGACGCCATCCGTCCGATCCGTGACGAGATCGAACGGCGAGTACTCGCTCTGCTCGATGACATCGACGTTGCTGCCCAGCACTGATGCGCTGGCGAAATTCCGCGAAGAAGGCTTCTCATGTCCATTCCAGCAGTGCTCACCGCTTTTGTGCATTGGCTCCGTAGCGGCTACCCCGACGACGCACCCAGATACGGCCACAGCCCGCTACTGGCCCTGATGGATCAACGGCTCTCACCTGAACAGCTCAGTGAAATCGTGATCGCGCTCGACGGAAAACCTGTCTCCGAGGCCATCGACATCCAAGTGGCCATCACAGCTGCCACAGGGCGAATGCCCTCACCTGCCGATCTGAGTACCGTATGCACGGCTATCGAGAAATCCGCGTCCATCGAGGGGGTCTCCACGTGCTGCAGAATCAGGGGCGTACCCCATGTTGCGAACTGATTCGATAGATGTCAATATTGACGTATGTCGAATCAAGTGGAGCGAAACGAGCCATGCTGCTCGCCGCTCAACCGTGAACCCTTGACCGAGGACTGGGCGGGCGATCTGGCCCGCATGTTCAAAGCCCTCGGTGACCCCGTGCGTCTGCGCCTTCTCAGCTTGGTAGCAAGTCACGAAGGCGGTGAAGCCTGCGTCTGCGACATCTCCGACACGTTCGATCTGTCGCAGCCGACTATCTCGCATCATCTCAAGGTACTGCGCCAGGCCGGGTTGCTCGACTGTGAACGGCGCGGTACCTGGGTCTACTACTGGGTTATTCCGGCTGCCCTGCAACAACTTTCCGCAGTTTTACTCGTGGAATCAGCCCCCACTGTCTTGGACATCCGACAGGAGACAACTGTATGAGCGCCCCAGTCAGTACCGCTCACCCGGCAGTCGTCGGAAAACTCTCTACCCTCGACCGTTATCTACCGGTGTGGATCGGCGTCGCGATGGTCGCAGGGTTGCTGCTTGGCCGCTGGATTCCCGGTTTGAACACCGCGATCGAGAAGGTCCAGATCGACGGCATCTCACTGCCGATCGCCTTGGGTCTGCTGATCATGATGTACCCGGTGTTGGCGAAGGTTCGCTACGACCGCCTCGACACGGTCACCGGCGACAAGAAACTACTCGTGGGATCGCTGGTTCTGAACTGGGTTCTCGGGCCCGCTTTGATGTTCGCGCTCGCTTGGCTGATGTTGCCGGATCTTCCCGAATACCGCACTGGGCTGATCATCGTCGGCCTCGCTCGCTGCATCGCGATGGTCATCATCTGGAACGACCTGGCCTGCGGAGACCGCGAAGCCGCCGCCGTTCTGGTCGCGATCAACTCCGTGTTCCAGGTCTTCATGTTCGCTCTGCTCGGTTGGTTCTACCTGTCCGTCCTACCTGGTTGGCTCGGCCTCGAACAGACCACCATCGACACCTCGCCCTGGCAGATCGCCAAATCTGTTCTGATCTTCCTCGGCATCCCGTTGGTAGCCGGGTTCCTCTCCCGCTTCTTCGGTGAACGCGCCAAAGGCCGCGACTGGTACGACAACAAATTCATCCCCAAGATCAGCCCCTGGGCGCTCTACGGTCTGCTGTTCACCATCGTCGTGCTCTTCTCCCTACAGGGCGAACAGATCACCTCACAGCCGTGGGATGTCGTCCGGATCGCGCTGCCGCTGCTGGTGTACTTCGCGTTGATGTGGGGCGGCGGCTACATCCTCGGCGCCGCAATCGGATTGGGCTATGAACGCACGACGACCCTGGCGTTCACCGCCGCGGGCAACAACTTCGAACTCGCGATCGCCGTAGCCATCGCCACCTACGGCGCCACCTCCGGTCAAGCGTTGGCGGGAGTGGTCGGCCCGCTGATCGAGGTACCGGTGCTCGTCGGCTTGGTCTACGTCTCCCTTGCCCTGCGTAAACGCTTCACCCCCACCGTCGGAAAGGTTTCAGCCTCATGACCAGCAAGCCCAGCGTCCTGTTCGTCTGTGTCCACAACGCCGGCCGATCGCAGATGGCCGCCGGATTCCTCAGCCACCTCGCCGGCGACGCCATCGAGGTCCGATCCGCCGGATCCGCACCCGCGGACACCATCAACTCCGCCGCAGTCGAAGCGATGGCCGAACTCGGAATCGACATCTCCGCCCAGACCCCGAAGATCCTCACCACCGACGCCGTCCAGGACTCCGATGTCGTGATCACGATGGGCTGCGGCGACACCTGCCCGATTTTCCCCGGCAAGAGCTACCGCGACTGGGTCCTCGACGATCCCGCCGGCCAAGGCATCGACGCGGTCCGCCCGATCCGCGACGAGATCAAAACCCGCGTCCAAGCCCTGATCACCGAACTCACCGCCCCGTCGGTATCGCGCTGACCACCCACGCCCCCTTCGATTCCGTGAAAGAGACACTATGACCATCCCGTCCACGGTCCATGACGTCATCATTGTCGGTTCCGGACCGGCCGGCTACACCGCTGGTGTCTACACCGCGCGCGCTGAACTCGCGCCCCTGCTCTTCGAGGGAACCCAGTTCGGTGGCGCCCTCATGACCACCACCGTGGTCGAGAACTTCCCCGGATTCCGCGAAGGAATCATGGGCCCCGATCTGATGGAACAGATGCGCGAGCAGGCACTGCGCTTCGACACCGACATCCGCACCGAGGACGTCGAGGAGATCGATCTCAGCGGCCCGATCAAGACGGTCGTCGCGAACGGCGAAACCTACGCCGCGCACGCGATCATCCTCGCCATGGGCGCGGCAGCCCGCTACCTGGGCATTCCCGGTGAAGAACGCCTCCTCGGCCGCGGCGTCAGCGCCTGCGCCACCTGCGACGGCTTCTTCTTCCGTGACCAGGACATCGTCGTGGTCGGCGGCGGCGATTCCGCGATGGAAGAAGCAACCTTCCTCACCCGTTTCGCTCGCTCGGTCACCTTGGTGCACCGCCGCGAGGAGTTCCGCGCCTCACGGATCATGCTCGAGCGCGCCAAGGCCAACGAGAAGATCCGCTTCCTGACCAATGCCGAGCCCGTCGAGGTGCTCGGTGAGAACAGCGTCACCGGCCTTGTCGTGCGCGACACTGTCACCGGTGAAACTTCCACACTCGAGATCACCGGCATGTTCGTCGCCATCGGCCACGACCCGCGCAGTGAGCTCGTCAAGGGCCAGGTCGATCTCGACGACGTCGGATACGTGCGCGTCGCTCCCGGTTCCACCGCGACCTCCGTCGACGGCGTCTTCGCTGCCGGTGACCTGGTCGATCACACGTACCGTCAGGCGATCACCGCTGCCGGCACCGGATGCTCCGCAGCAATCGACGCCGAACGCTGGCTGGCCGACCGCGGCGACATCACCGCCAACACGCTCGACGCAGCCGGCCACACGGTCGACGCCGTCTGACTCCCACGCCCAGCGAAAGGAACTTCGATGAGCAAGCCTTCAGTGCTGTTCGTGTGCGTCAAGAACGGCGGCAAATCCCAGATGGCCGCCGGCCTCATGCGCAAAGCCGCCGGTGACCAGGTGGACGTGTACTCGGCCGGCACGAAACCAGGCTCGGCGGTCAACGCCCTGTCTGCCGAAACCCTCCTCGAGGTCGGGGTGGACATCACTGGTGAGACCCCGACGCTGATCGATCCGCAACTGGTGCGCGATGTCGACCTCGTCGTCACCCTGGGCAGCGAAGCGAAGGTCGATCCCGTCGCCGGTACCGACTTCGAGAACTGGGACACCGACGAGCCGTCCGAACGCGGCATCGACGGAATCGAACGAATGCGCCTGGTCCGCGACGACATCGCCTCCCGCGTCGACGCTCTCGCTGCCCGTCTAGCGACCCGCTGATATCGGAACCGCTAGCCGCACCATCGAAGACCCGCGAAGTAAGAAAGAGGACATCACCATGAGCACCATCGAAGTATTCGAACCCGCACTGTGCTGCAACACCGGCGTCTGCGGCGACGACGTCGACCAAGCGCTGATCACCTTCACCGCCGACCTCGACTGGGTCGCAAGCAACGGCGGCACCATCACCCGCCACAACCTCGCCAACGACCCCCTTGCGTTCGCCGGCAACGACACCGTCGCAGCATTCCTCAAAATTTCAGGCTCCGAAGGACTCCCGCTGGCGATCGTCGACGGAGTCACCGCCCTGACCGGCACCTATCCCACCCGCAACCAGCTCGCGAAATGGGCAGGCATCACCGAACCGGGCGCCGCGGACGCGCCGGCCGGGATCGCCATGCTCGGACTCGCCGACGGCTCGGCATGCTGCTCCACCGACGACGCCGACTCCACCACCTGCTGCTGAAAGCGCCGACACCGCAATGAAGTTCCTGAACGATGCGCCCCGATTCCTGTTCTTCACCGGCAAAGGCGGTGTCGGAAAGACCTCCATCGCGTGCGCGAGCGCGATCACCCTCGCCCGCGCCGGGAAGAAAGTGCTGCTCGTGAGCACCGATCCCGCCTCCAACGTCGGGCAGGTGTTCGGTGTGAGTATCGGCAACACCATCACCTCGATCCCCGCAGCGGCGGGGCTGTCGGCCCTCGAGATCGATCCGGAACAAGCCGCTGCCGCCTATCGCGAGCGGATCATCGGCCCCGTCCGCGGACTGCTCCCCGAGAAGGAGATCGCGGCGATCGCCGAACAGCTCTCCGGGTCCTGCACCACCGAAATAGCGTCGTTCAACGAGTTCACCGGACTGCTCTCCGGCCAAGGCGACATCACCGCGGGCTTCGACCATGTCCTCTTCGACACCGCTCCGACGGGGCACACCATCCGGCTGCTGCAGCTTCCCGGATCGTGGACCGAGTTCCTCGACGACGGTAAAGGCGATGCATCATGCCTGGGTCCGCTGTCCGGGCTCGAGAAGCAGCGCGCCATCTACGCCGACGCCGTTGCCGCGCTCGCAGATCCGCAGCGGACCCGCCTCGTCCTGGTCTCGCGCGCCCAGCGTTCGACGCTCACCGAAATCACCCGCACCCACCGCGAACTCGCCGACATCGGACTGACCCATCAGCATGTCGTGATCAACGGTGTCCTCCCGGCGCCGGGCGACGACACCGATCCGCTCGCGACCGCGATCCACCGGCGTGAACAAGCCGCGATCGCCGCCCTGCCAACCGAATTGGCGCAATTGCCGACCGATCAGGTCCCGCTCAAAGCGACCAACATCGTCGGCATCGATGCACTCGAGAGCTTCTTCGCTGCCGACCTCAGCCCGGTATCCGCGGCCTCAGCGGACCCGTCCCTGCAGCTGCTCAGTGCTCCGCTCTCATCCCTGATCGACGAACTCGACACCGATGATCACGGCCTGATCATGTGCATGGGCAAAGGCGGAGTCGGCAAGACCACCATCGCCGCCGCCATCGCTGTCGCCCTCGCCGAACGCGGCCACCAGGTGCACCTGACCACCACCGACCCGGCCGCACACCTGACAGAAACTTTGAACGGGGAACTCGACAACCTCCAGGTCTCCCGAATCGACCCCGCCGACGCCACCGAGCAGTACCGCAACCGGGTCCTGACCACCAAAGGCAAGAATCTCGACGACCGCGGCCGCGCGAACCTCGCCGAAGACCTCCGATCGCCCTGCACCGAGGAAGTGGCGGTCTTTCAGGCGTTTTCGCGGGTGATTCACGAATCGAGCCGCAAATTCGTCGTCGTCGACACCGCCCCGACCGGTCACACCTTGTTGTTGCTCGACGCCACCGGCTCCTACCACCGGGAAATCGCCCGACAAATGGGTGAGAACACGAACTTCACCACCCCGCTCATGCGACTACAGGACCCGAACGCCACGAAAGTCCTACTCGTGACCCTCGCCGAAACCACACCCGTCCTCGAAGCCGCCGGTCTGCAAGCCGACCTACAACGCGCAGGAATCGAGCCTTGGGCGTGGGTGGTCAACAACTCCCTCGTCGCAGCCGAACCGACCTCGCCGCTCCTGAAGCAACGCGCAGCCGGCGAGATCGCCGAAATCGGCAGCATCACAAGCCAATACAGCCAACGAACCGCCATCGTCCCGATGCTCGCCGAAGAACCCATCGGCACAGATGCATTGACGGCGTTGAGTAAGGCCTGACGGGAGTGCGGAATCGACTTCTGGCTGGTCATTTACGGGGGCTGGATATGGTGGCGACGGCCGTGCGTTGATGGAGCTCCGTGCGAAGTTGGTGCGCTTCGAGGCTGAGTTGCTGGATTTGTGACGAAGCTAGAGCGACTTGTTCGGTGAGTTCGCGATTACGCGTGCGGAGCTTCCGGTTCTCGAGTTCGAGATTCTGGATGTGATTGGGTGGCGCCGCGAGTGTGGGCGTACTGCGGTCGGTCTGCCGGTGCTTCGTCAGCACCTCGACTGTCTCTGGAAAATTGCGCCTCAGGGTGGTGTTCGCGATGCCGAGGCGGCGGGCGAGAGCAAGAGCACTGGGCAGGACTCCACGTTCGGCCGATTCGGCCAGTAACGCGGCAAGCTCCACGGATACAACTGCCGTGGTTGGCAATCCGCTGGGCGGGGTCATCGTGGGTCCGGGCGGTGGCGGTCGACGAATGCGTGAATCTGTGAGGCCCGTTCGGAGAGTTGGCTGTGTAGGAGCGGTGGGAGTGTGGGACGTTCACGAAGGGTGGCCGCGATTTTCTCGGCCTCTGCGTTCAGTTTCGTGAGGTTGCCGACCGTGAGCGCGACGTTCGTGCAGGCGAGCGGTTGACAGTGATCGAGCTGCGGAACTGCGCTCTTGTCGGCGCTGCTGTTCAGACACAGCGCTTTTCGGACATCGAAGACACATGTTGCGTATTCGCCTGGGTAGATGGCTCCGGCTTTGCCTTTCAGTACACGTGCGAGCCGTTTGGGGTCGGTGATCACAGCCCCGGTGAACTGGGGATGGCCGGCCAGCGCCGCGAGTCGTGTTGCGCCTTCTGCTGCGGCTGGACCGGTCAACGGGGTGTGGGCGTGTTGATCGATCATGGCCATAAGATCGTTGCCTCTCAGTAGCGCTTGCTCAGCTTCGACCTCCGCACGGAAACCTGAATCTGAGGTTCCGGCGTATCCTTCGAACATTTGAATGCTCAAGTGGCGGTATGCGATCGCGCCCGCTACGGCTCCGCCGGGTTGTCGGGCAATGAACCAGCAAGTGTTCGTCGGAACTGTCGGGTGGACAGTATCCATGGTGCGCCGTTCACCGTGGGAACGATGTCGGTGCGTCCGTGGTCGGCGCAGTAGTTTGTTGATCCAGCTGCACAGATCGTTGAGCTGCACATTGGTGGCGCAGGTGGTGAAAACTCGATTGGGGCGGAAACCACTGGCTTCGTCGCGCGATTGGGTGAGAAAGGTGAATAGATACTCGGTGCCTGGCCGGCGTAGTTCGGTGAGGACGTCGATGGCGCGGGCCACTGGCGCGCCGACTGTCCATGTGGCGTCGACGCCGTGTGGATCTTTGGCGCCCTTGAAGGCTGTGCCGGAAACTGTCCATCGGTATGGGGTTCCGTCGGATCTTCGGAGAACCGTGACGCAGCCGGGTCGCAGGCTTTTGACTTCACTTTCGCGCATGCCGGACAGATAGGCGACAAGGACGTAGCAGGCGGTGTGGAGCATCCGTGAGAGCACTCTCGCGGACTTGCTCGGATGGTTGTTTGCGCAGATCCCGTTGGTCCACGGCTTTTCGTCGAGTCTCCCCGAGATGGTTATAGGAAACCATGTGTACGGATCGACGCCGACCAGCTTTTCGGCAGCGGCGATCGATTCCCACTGTTCAGGTCTTCGGATGTCGCTGATGCCGGCCTCCGCGGCGAGGAGTGATCGGTTCACTCCTCGCCTCGTACCGGGTAGGGGTTGTCCAGTTCGGATGTAGCGATCGAGGACCTCCGTCAGGGCTGCGTGTGCTCCGGAGTTTCGGCCAAGAGCGGAGGGCTTGGTTCGGTTCTTGATGGGCCCGCTGTGTTCGAGGGCGGTCAGGATGTCGGGTGCGAAATCGTCGACGAATCTCAACGACCATGCAATGAGCGGACCGAGTACCTGTTCAGGGATGCGAGGGGTGATGTTTTCCGCGCGTGAGCGCGATTGCTGGGACCATCCCTCGGCTGCGTACTGAGGGTCGAAGTTGAGGGGCTCGGTCAGGGCGCTTCGATACCGCCACAGCATGCGCACTGCGCGTCGGGCGTTCTCGCGGTGGCCGGTGTCGGGGACATCGGCGAGTAGGAAGAGGGCGTAGTTTCCGAGCATCTCGGGAGACAGGGCGGCCAACGAAATTCTGGGACACGTGCCATCGGCCCAGATTAGAAACCGTTTAACCTGTGGAAACAGAGCGGTGACGGTGCCCATGGCCAGGCGATACTCTCCCAGCGGTAACGGTCCCGATAAGAGGGCGGCGAAAAGCTCTTTCGCGGTGCGCTGTTGACGGGCGGGGATGGTGGTGAAATCCAAACGCTCCGAACTCAGATGTGATTGCAGCTGGGCGGCGTCGAGTCGCCACACCATGTCCGCGTATCGAGGAAGGCGATCATCGGGGATATCGGGGCGCAGCGGCCGCCCTGTGAGTACATGGGGGCCTGTATCGCAGTGGGGTTGTGGTTCGGTCATGGGATGTCCCAGGGATGTTCGACGAGGTCGAGAAGAGCATCAGCAGGCTTGATCAACTCGGCGTGTGAGACTTGTCCCGGCGTAAATTTGGGGAGTACTTCATATTCGATGGTCACCCAGACGGGGCCGTAGCGGCTCCACCAGTCGGACTCCGATAGCACACGATCGCCGTTCGTCGAGCGCCTGCCGCAAGCCGAGCACAGCGGGAAGGTGACTTGAGGTGATGACGCAGTTCGCGCAGTGGAAGCAGTCGAGAAATGTTGTGCGACGACATATTCGGCCGGTCGCAGGGTGAGCGTCGGGGTCAGTGCAACCATTCCAGAGTGCCTCATGATCCGCAGGGACTGCCGCTTCCGGAACTACCTTCAGCGAGCCGCCCGCGGCCGCAAGTGCGCGAACATGGGCATCGAGCGCAGCGCTCTCGGCTTCGGCGATGGCAGCGGTGAGAGTTTCGGCGCTCCATTCTGCTGCCGAAGCGTCCCCTCGAAGGTAATTCCCAAATAGCACTTCCACACTGTTCGAGCGTGCTGCAGAGGGCAGATGACCGCCCAACCTTTTGACTCTGGCAACTTCGATAGTGGTCCGGATCCGGCCGAACGTCACCGTCAACGGCCGTCCCACCTCCGTTTCGCTCGGCGGATCTGTGAGCAGTGAATGCCCCGCCGCCCATTCGCTGGGCATGAGGGGTGGGTCGGACAAAGATGCGCGAAACGGACTCATGTGTTCAGCAATGCCGGTGATGCCGCCTGCGATTCCGTTGCGCCAGATCGACCACAGTGCAGTCGAATCCGTGTACGTTCGCCCGCGGGTCATCAATCGGTGCAGTAGCAGGTACAGCCCTCCCGGTGTGTCGAGTTCCCGATGCGGTGGACCGATTTCCCAGGTGACGGTTTCATGCCAGTGCTGATCGCCCCGACGACGTTTCGTCAGCTGTATTTGCACGGCCGTTCCTTCCAGGATCTGGTGTTCGGCTGGTAAGTCTTTGAGAGTTTCCACATTCCGGCCGGTCAGCGCGATCAGGAGAATGAGGATCGGAACGAGATCCCTCTTCAGGAGGAACAGTTGTTCTGCCTGGGCGAGTCTGCGCCGCCACGTCATAGACGGTCCGGCCGGGGAACGCGGAACGATTCCGGTGCTGGCGATCTTTCGTAGTTTCGCCCTATCTATAGCGGACAAGGACTTTTCGGTGGACTTTGGGATTGTTACCGGCAAGAATTCGTTCCGAAAACTCGATTCGTGACCGGGTTGCCGAGACGTCAGCGCGTGCAGCGCCGAGGATTCGCGTGAATTCTCCATCCGAGTATCCGGACGCATTCAGCTTTCTGAACTTCGGAACCGAACGTGCCAGAGCAGCGTGGATGTCGGGGGCGATCATCTCGCGCAACGGAGGTTCGATCAATACTCGCCGCAAAATTGTCTGGCACTCCAGCGATCGGTTGATACTGGCCACAGATGCTCGCTGCCGGAGATACCCCTGGACATGCCGCAGCGTGAGAGCGGACGGTACTGCTGGCGAATCGGGAACCAAGTCGAGATACCGCAGAAACGAGGAGAGGAGCAGCCAGATCGAACGCGCGGACGCTTCTGTCCGCAATGTTCCGGTCGGACCTGTGCGTCGGGCGAATGCATCGAGTGCCGGTCCGTGCCAGCCGGGCATGGGCCACTTGTCGGCGGAGAACGTCCGTGTCCGTCCGTCATCTCCGATGAACTGGACCGATGTGGTGCTCGCAGCGTCGGCCGGAGCAGATGCGGTCGACGGTTCGTGGCGTGGTGAAACGTCATACTGACCCGTGGGTGTCTTCGATGGTTGACCGGTATGAGTTCCGGCACCCGTGCGGGGTTTCACTGCGAGGCATTCGTGTTCGAGGCCAATGGATTTGGCGGCGCTGGCGGTTCCTCCCCAATCGTCAGGCACCAATGCCATCCGGGTCTCCATTTCCAGCTCGGCGAGGGTGTGAAGGTAAATCATCGTTGTGGTGATCGAGCGATGTCCCATACGGCGCCGAACCCAGTCGAGGGGATCGCCGAAAATTCGTGTGTAGTGGCCACGTTGTTCCGCAGTCTGTTCGCGCAATGCCGCGATATGGCCGCGTTGAAGTTGTTCGAGGGTTACCACCGCAAAGGTATGGCGCAACATGTGTGGGTGCACGCGCAGAGGTATACCGACGTCGGCGCACCGGACGTTGGCCTCGTGGAACAGACCCTTCCACCTCGACACCGACACTGGCATTCCTCGTTCCGTCAGCCAGAACGAGGCGGGTTCCAATCCGCGATCACCGGCGATGTATAGGCGGCGCCGGTCGGTGTGGTCCAGATTGGAGACCTTTACGCGTGCCTTGACGCCGGCGTTCGTGTAGTCGACAGCGATAGGTTGGGCAGGGTCCTCGACGACGAGCGGGCGAGCGATTTTGTCGTACCGTCCGTGTGCGCGAGCGTCGTCGATAATCTGGCGGCGATCGACATCGCGGTAGTTGATCAGTTCTCTGACGATGGATTCCGGTATGTACACCCATCTGGTCGAGGAGCCTTTGGCGATGGCTACCGGGAGTCGGAAGCGTTGATAGGACACGGGCTGGTGCTCGGTGGGCAGGTCGAAGACCGTAAGTGCGGACTGCTCGGCGAGGCGTAGTCCGGTTCGCACCATGAGATCGCAGAACACACGCATTACGCGTCGCCCAGCGTCCGCGGAATGCGGGGCGAGGGAGACCGTCCGCGTTCATACCCTTCATTCCGGTGTCTCTCCATCGCCGATAAGAGGCTTGCGGAATCCACTCGATGTTGTCCCGGTTGACATCTCGCGAATAGGTCGTGGGACTACTTCCTTGATCGTCGATGCGGCCCGGGGTATGAGAGCGACCACTACGGGCATGGTGCGGGATCGGGTTCGCGGCGACGAATCCCTTGCGCACTGCCAGCGATAGAAGTTGTTGACTGCCGCGACTTCTCGGTTCCAAGTTGCTCCGGACACTCGTGGGCCGGAAGCATCGCGCCGTCGCCAGACCAGGTAAGCGACATGGTCGTCCTCATTCGCATCACGCCATGAGATGCCGCTCCGCGCTGAGGTGAGAAATGAAAGGAACGCGGCGATGTTGCGTGCATAGCCCTGCTGGCTGATCGGTGACATCGTGACGAAACTCGGGTTTCGGAAGTACGAATTGAGGTCCACGTCGTACTCGAACGACGGAGACAACAAAAACGGTGAACCGGGAAACGGGTCTTCTGGAAAGAAAATTCTTACGGCACCCTCCGGTGCACCGTAATCCGAGGGACGGGCTACACGAGTTTCGGTGATACACACTCGCCAGGAAGACAACAGCATCTCGGTTTCCCCTCTGCGGTCAATGACCGACGGTACACAAGCTCGCTTGTGTGAAGATTCACGCCACCACGGGCGACGGTAAAAACAGGCTTGGACCTTTGGTTATGGGTTACTTCCGATGCGGTAAGCGCCGCACAATAGAACTGCCCCCACGGCGCACCGCGCGGGCGTGTGCCGGCGATCAGAGGGCCAGCGGTTCCCGAACAGAGGCGCGGTCAGGCGCCGGCGATGCTCTGCGATCCGCTGACCTGCACACGTTCCGGTCCCTCACCGAGAGGGAGAGTCCGGATACGGCGATGCCCCGACAACGTCGCCGGGGCATCGAGAGGTGTTCACCTGCCAACTTGTCAGCAAGTTAACATCACAGAATCGGTCAATCGCGCGTGCGCCTGGTCTTGGCCTCGCGCCGGATCTCGGGTGCGCAGGCGATGACCAACGCGACGGCGGACACCACGGCTAGACACACACCGCAGGCGACACCAGCAAGGTAAGGGGTGAAGGTGAGAAAGATGGTCGCGAGTGCGAACCCGCCCGCGATGCCGGCCACTCCGGCCCTGATCGTCGTTTCGCGCACTCGGCGAGTTGCTTTCGGAATCATGGGTTCGGCCCTTTCCTCCGTTTCCTCGGTGTCCGGCCAGGTCTGTGACCGAACATCAGCGCAAATCGGGCAGTAGCTTTCGTCTCTGGCATGCGTCCACCCTCGTTCGAGAACGGATTCGATGTCAGCGCAACCGTTTTCGTTCTCGCCGGCGGTGATTCCACACCCATGGCAGCTCAGATATGGCGACGTCATCGTCATCGCTGCTCGCCGTCGACGCTCGGCGGACTCACGGGCAGCAGTACCGCGGCGATGCGCGTCTCTTCCCATCGCGATGGCCGGCGGCTGACTTCCGATCTTCCATCGACGAGGTCGCTGAGCGATCGGGCAACCTGATCGTCGGTTTCGTAACCGTTCCCCCACATGCTGGCCGGCCCTCGAACACCGCGGTTGTTGTCGATGACTGTGTAGACGACACCCTCGCCTTCAGGGTTCGGCCTGGTGAGGATGACGAATTGGTGGTCGTCGGATACCGCACGGACGGTCCACCACAGGTCTGCCGGTTGAACGAACTGCACGCGGTGCCCGGCAGTGAGGGCACATGCCGTGATCGTCGAGGGTGACGATCGTGTTGCGATGCTCATGATGCTCTGCTCAGCTTTCGTCGAAGTCCAAGCGCAGTGCATCGCTCACGAACGCACGAGTGCGACTGGCCGGGTGAGTCATCGAGCGGCTCGATGACCTGCGCATCGTGTCCGAAATCGGGCGTTGAACTCAACGGGGTGTCCCCTGATCCGGAGGGCGAGCCGGCGCCCGGCCGGCCGACCCTTCGAGGAGTGAGGGGACGTGTCGTCTTCCCAGCTGAAAGACCTTTTTCGACCTATAGGATCAATGATCCGGACGATCGCACCCGGCGGACGTGCCCGGCGGTGCGTCGCGCTCTTCCGGTTTCTCCACGATGAGTGGCCTCACCCCAGCCTTGTACCGAAATCCCCACCAACCATTCGGCAACAGAACCATTCCGGCCTGACCCTCGTCAGGCGGCGGAGTCCAGCCCTCGTCCGGGGCAGGGGGTCGAGTCATATCGACAGTGTCTCAACCTCCCGAAAACAGCCGCGAAGCAGGACAAACCTGCGCACAGTGGAGAGATGAGCGCCGCCACAGGAAAACCGGTTCCGCCGATGCTCGCCACGCTCGGCAATCCACCGACGGGGGAGCGCTGGGCCCACCGACGGGGGAGCGCTGGGCATTCGAGTCGAAATGGGATGGCCAAAGGGCAATAGCCACAACAGGTTCCACGTCCACGACTCTGTGGTCGCGCAACGGTAACAACATCAGTGCCTCGTTCCCCGAGATCGTCGACGCTCTCCGTTCGGTGCTCGATCACCGTGAAGCCGTCCTCGACGGGGAAATCGTCGCTCTCGGACCCGACGGTGTCCCCGTCCTTCTCCCCTGTTGCAGCGCCGGATGCACGTTCTGCGGCCCACCGCTCAGCTCCGCAACGAGGCTCTGACCTCGTACTATGTGTTCGATGTCCTCGACGTCGACGGAAAGTCGACGACCGAGCTTCCTTACCTCGAGCGCCGTGAAGCGCTCGCCAACCTCAGCCTCGAACATCCACGCATCAAAGTCCCACCACACTGGCTCAACGTCGACGGACCGACCATGTTGGAAGTCGCGAAGAAACACCATCTGGAAGGTATAGTCGCCAAGAATATTTCCTCGATCTACCAGCCAGGCAAGCGATCTCGGGATTGGATCAAAACGCCTCTGAGGGCTAATTGTGAGGCCGTAGTGTGCGGATTCGTCCCTGGATCGGGTGGCGCAGCGGGAGGAGCCGGGTCGCTGATCCTCGGCGCCCACGACGACTCAGGGGGCCTCAGATATATCGGAAACGTTGGTACGGGCCTGACCGATCGACAGCGCCGCGAACTGCGGGACAAGCTCGTCGAGCTCGAACAGTCGGTCAGTCCGTTCACCGTCGAGCCGCCGAGAGCTGTCACCCGCAATGCTTCCTGGTCAAGACCTGTCCTTGTCTGCGATGTGGAGTACCGGAGTTCACCGGTGGCAGCCTTCGGCATCCATCCTTTCGAGGGCTGCGGAACGACAAGACCGCCGATGAAGTCGACCTTCCCGGTCGGCACTGACCATGTTGTTTGAAGATGCGCTGTTCGGGAAAGAAATCCAGTTATGAGTACAGCTGAACAGACCTATCATCCGGACAAAAAGCGCCGGTCAGCGGCTTCTACGAGTGCGATTGCGGTGACGCTCATCGGGTCAGTACCGATGTTGCCGGTCACGTGTTGCCGCCGTTGCCGCAGTGTTGTTCGGGCGGGGTGTGGCGGTTGAAAGAAGCTCGCCCCCCCAATAGAGGCAGATGACGAAGCCGCCGGCACCGAAATGGTGTCAGCGGCTTCACAGGGTCGGTGCCCGTCTTGCGCCTCTCGGCAAGTGGCCGCTCGAAGCGGCATTTCTGGGGTGGTACCCGGGGCAAAGAATCGAACACCGACAGCCTCTACAACGAACACCCGCGAAGAGTTATTCCGCACGGCTGACCAGCGTAGGTCGTCATTTCCGGGTGATGATCGTCCGCAACACGAAGCGGAACACCACCGCGGTACCGGCCCCGACTGCGACAACCGGCCACGATGTCGGCCAGGAGAACTCCGACTGTGACACCGAGGACCGTTGCGGCCACTATCGCCAATGCAACATCGGCAGATGCCGGCCGAGGACCGTTGATCGCGCTACCCCTTTCCCTGCTTGTGACGTATTCGCAGAGATCATCACACGCCATCTGAGCGTGGAAGTCGGACCCACGCTGTTCAATGGGACAGGAACCGGTTAACAGGAGGTCAGGCCATGTGCGGGCGCTACGCCAATCGAAGCTCAGATAAGGAATTGCAGTCGTTTTTCGACACCATGCACACCGTCGGCGATGAACTGCCCCCGTCCTACAACGTCGCCCCCACACAACCGGTCCGGGTGATCCTCGAACGAACCCCACGCGAGGAACCCGACTCCGAGCCCCAGCGCCAGCTCAGGACGGTCAAATGGGGTTTGCTCCCTGCCTGGGCAAAAGACCGGAAGATGGCGTCCAAGCTGATCAACGCCCGCAGTGAAACCGTCACGGAGAAGCCCTCATTCAGGAGTAGTGCTGCCAAACGACTGGCCATCGTTCCCGCGAACGGCTACTACGAATGGATGAAAAGCGAAGAGGGAAAGAAGATTCCGTACTTTCTTCACGGAGACGGTGACCTGATCGCGATGGCTGGACTCTACGAGTTGTGGCCCGATCCTGAACTGCCAGAAGACGATCCGAACAAGTGGGTATGGACCTGCACTGTCTTGACTCGGCCAGCTACGGATTCCACGGGACACATACACGACAGATCCCGCTGATCCTGCCCGAATCATTCTGGGAACACTGGCTCGACCCGACACTCACCGACAAAGGCGAGGTCCAGGCCATGATCAACTCCGTTCCGGAGCCGCACCTCGAACCCTACGAAGTCTCGACTGCGGTCAATAGTCCGAGGAACAACGGCCCGAGCTTGCTCGAACCGGTCCACTGACTGACGTTCTGGGCCTTCGCGCTCGACGAGAGGTCAGGATTCCCGCATCGTCACCCGGGCGAGCATCTGCTCCATCTGCGGCCATCCGAGAGCGAGGTTCGATCCGCTCATCTGGACCCGTGTGTTCCACTCCGGAGCGAAGGCATCGAACATGATCCGAGCAGCGGGAGCGAGTACGTCCCGCTCGACGGCGTCAACGGTGTCGGCATCCCAACGGAACTCCCCGTCGATGGAATCGGGTTCACCGAACACCGACGTCAGACGCGCGGACACATAGCCCAGAGCGACCAGATCCGCCGCACTGTAGAAGTCGTTACTCGACTTCAACGACCCGGCCGAACGCCGGTGGCGACGCCGAAAGGCGCCGCGGCTGATCTGGGTGGGCATCGGCGGCGCTCACGACCGTCGCCCGTCCTCCGAGATCCCTCTCCCCGCCATGCACGCGGCGATCGAGGACTTCGGGCCCACGACCCTCGTGGAGGGTTCGGTGACGCCCGTGTCGATCGGGGCGTCGGTGGACATCGCATCCCGGTTCCGTGCACCGTCGCCGGTGTGGGACGAACTCGGCCGGTCGGGTTCGACTCGTGGCAGCACAGCGTGACCATGTGCTGATCGTCGCCTTCAGCCGATAGTTGTCTTTCCTGTTGAACTGTGGGCAGGTGGGGCGCAGTATTTACCGATGAAGACCGAAGAGGAAGAGCGTCTGATCGCTCATGCGGTGACGCGGTTGTCCGCGAAGTATCCGTCGATATCGGCTGATGTCGTCGCGGACGCTGTTGCGTCTGCTCATACTCATTTCGACGGCCACAAGGTGCGTGATTTCGTTCCTCTGCTGGTCGAGCGCATGGCGGGGGAGAAACTGTCCTCACTGGTCGCGTCGTAGCCACGATGTCCGCGGCAGAAGAAACCGATATCGCGCAGGCGAGAGTGTTTCTTGCCCTGTTGAATTCGGAGATCGACGAGTTGTCGGAGCGTATCGAATCCGCGCTGCGACTGGTGCGGGGTACTCGTCCGGTCGCACCTGAGTTGGCGTCGGCGGCGCGCACCGACGCAGCGGCGCTGCGTAAGGACCTTCACCGGGTCCGTCGTATGGTGGAGCAACTGACACGCCGCTTCCCCGACGTAGTGCGCATCGCGGCTCACCCCTCGTAGGGACGCGGACGAGAGGCTTCGTTGCCATTCCAGTCCCGCGTATCCGAGCCCGGGGCGATCGTCCCGATGTGCCGAAGAACCCATTGGCGTAGCTGCGCTGGCGGCTCTGAGCAAGGCATAGATTCTTTTACCGGACTATGACTCGATGTCCTTGGTCCATGCCTTTTCTCGAAGCAACCGGAGGCCGTTGAGGGCGACGATGATGGTGGATCCTTCGTGGCCCGCAACGGCCAGCGGCAGGGGGAGCGTGCCGATCAGGTCCCATACAACGAGGCCGGAAATGAACGTCGCGGCGATCGCCAGATTGGCGACAACAACCCTTCGAGCGCGTCGCGACAATGCGATGACTGCCGCGATTGTGGTCAGGTCGTCGCGTAGGACCACGGCGTCCGCGGTGTCGAGGGCGAGGTCGGATCCAGCTCGGCCCATGGCGAGGCTGGTTCCGGCGGCAGCCATCGCTGGTGCATCGTTGACGCCGTCGCCGACGAGCAGGACATGGTGCCCGCTTTGCTCGAGTTCTCGAACGGCGTCGACCTTGTCCTGTGGGAGCAGCTCTGATCGTACGTCCGTGATCCCGATCGTTGTTGCGAGTTGTGTTGCAGCACGAGTGTTGTCGCCGGTGAGCATGGTCGGCGTAGTTCCTGTCAACGCGGTCAGCGACCGCACCACCGCGTCTGCGTCCCGGCGGAGCTGATCGGTGAACCCCAGTACAGCGACGGGAGTGGCGTCGAGGGAAACGACAACTGCAGTCCGGCCGTGTCTTTCGAGTTCGCTGACAACGACGTCGACATCGATGTCGACATCGATGTCGACGCCGGATAGTTGCGGGCTGTGCTCGTCGATGCGGGTGGGGCTGGTGATCGCAACTTGTCGGCCATCGACAAGTGCGGAGACTCCGACTCCGGGCGTGGATCGGAAATCCTCCACGCGATGTAGCGAGATTCGTCGTTCACGCGCTGCTGCAACGACGGTGCGGCCGAGTGGGTGCTCGCTCGCGGCTTCTGCGCTTGCCGCGAACGCAAGTGCCGAAGCCTCGTCGATATCCGCGGCGGCGAGGACGCGAAACGTCGGTCAGTGCGGGTCTACCTTCGGTCAGGGTGCCGGTCTTGTCGAACGCGACTACGGTCGCGTTCCCGAGTTGTTCCATCACGACCGCAGATTTGACGAGGACGCCGTGACGTCCGGCGTTGGCGATCGCGGATAGGAGCGGGGGCATCGTGGCGAGTACGACTGCGCACGGGGAGGCCACGATCATGAACGTCATGGCGCGCAACAAGGTTGGCTGCAGTGCCGAGCCGACTGCCAACGGGATGAAGAACAACGCCACGGTCGCAACGACGACGCCGAGGGAGTAGCGCTGTTCGATCTTTTCGATGAACAGTTGCGTCTTCGCTTTGGTGGCGGACGCTTCCTCGACCATGGAGACGATCCGGGCGATGACGGTTTCGGTGGGATCGCGTTCGACCCGCACGCGTAGGACGCCGCTCCCGTTGTGGGTACCGGCGAACACCTCGTCGTCGACGGCCTTGGCGGCTGGCAGTGGTTCACCGGTGATCGAGGCCTGGTCGACGTCGCTGGCGCCGTCCACGACTCGTCCGTCTGCTCCGATTCGCTCGCCGGGTCGGATGACGATGATGTCGCCGATCGCCACATCGGCTGTGTCAACCTGTTCTTCGGCTCCGGTGGCGGTCACGCGGGTGGCCTGTGCCGGGGCCAGATCGAGCAGGCCCTTCACCGAATCCTCTGTCCTGCGTGTTGCGACGGCTTCCAGGGCTCCGGAGGTGGCGAAGATGACGATCAACAGGCCGCCGTCGAGTACCTGTCCGATCGCGGCCGCTCCGATCGCGGCGACGATCATCAACAGGTCGACGTCGAGGGTCTTCTCGCGCAGCGCCTGCAGTCCTGCCCAGGCCGGTTCCCAGCCTCCAGTGACATAGCAGGCCAGGTACAGGCCCCAGTACATCCAGACCGGTGCTCCTGCGAACTGGGCAACCAGTCCTGCCGCGAACAGCACGGTGGCGGCGACCGCCCATCTGACCTCGGGTAACGACAACGCCGGGGTCCGGCGAGTGGGAGCGTCCCTGCCCGAGGGGCAGGTGCATCGGCCAGTGTGGTGGGCATCGAATCTTCCTTCAACGGTCGCAAGGGTGAATCGGACGCCATACTACGCATATATGTAGACGTCTTCATATATTGCGTGTGTTTAGAATGTGAGGTATGGGCCACGGAGTGCAAGGTAGGGACACCCCCGCAGCGGTGCTCGACGCCGAGAGCGCTGCCGTCGTCGCCGAAGCCTTGCAGGCGTTGGCCAATCCGAGCCGGTTGCTGATTCTCTCGCGACTGCGCTGTGGGCCGGTCGCGGTCAACGACCTTGCTGAGGATGTGGGAATGACGCAATCGGCTGTCTCTCATCAACTTCGGCTGCTGCGCGCCCTCGGGCTCGTCACGGGAACTCGCACCGGCCGAAGCATCGTCTACAGCCTGTACGACAACCACGTCGCCCCAGCTGCTCGACGAGGCGGTTTATCACGTCGAGCATCTGCGGCTCGGGCGCGGGACATCTCGGCCGGCTGATCCTTTCCCCGAGAGGTCAGGGCGCCTGGGAGCGTTCGAGGAGTGCAGGACGGCCGTCCGTCCCGGCGGTCACCGGGTAGTAGGTGTGGTGGGTGATCGGGGTCGACCGCGACGACGTGAGCGTCGTCGGCCAGGTGTCCGGACCCGACGGCGGTCAGGTGCCCGCCTTGTCGGTCGAGCACGCTGACGGTGCCGCTCTCGGCGGCGACGTAAAGACGTTGCGCTCCTTGGTCGTAGGCCAGGACGTCGGGTCAGCCCACCCATGTCGCTCCCGGAAACTGACCAGGGTGAGCGCAGCGGCAAGCGGCAGCCCGAGGGCGGACATCGAGAACCCGACAGATTTGCGCACGGTGAAGTCTCCTGAATATAGCAATGGGAATCGTTTTCGATACTGTAGCGGGGTGAATCACCTCGTTGCGCATCGCCCCATCCCTCGTCGCATCTGATGTGACCAGGGGAGTTTCGGCGGCGCCTCGACATCGGAACAGCCATCGAGGACGAACATTTGCTCTAGGGAAAGGGCAGCGGCTGTTCGTTTCGTTGCGCCAGCATCGTTGTCATCACATCTGATTCGTGTTGCTGCAGCGCAAGCAGTGAGCGTGCGAACCGGCGAATGATCGGATCCTCGGCGCGATCGCTTGCCACCTCGAGCATGTCGTTTCCGCCCTGGTGGTGGCGGAGCATCAGTTTCAGAAATTGTGTGTCCGACTCGTGCCCTTCCGCAGCGCGGAACGTCTCGAAATCCAGCGCCGTGGCCATTCCCGGCATCGAAGTGCCCGAATCGTGTGAGGGCATCTGGTGATCTCCCTCAGCCATCCAGCTCGTGTACGGTTCGGCTGGTTTCCTCGGTTGTCCCCACATGTCCAACCACCCCTGCATCATTCCAATCTGAGTGCCCTGACCTGTGAGGATGTCGAATGCCAGGGTGCGGACTGTGAGGTCGCCGGCATTGGCGACCGAAATTCGCGCAAGCTCGATCGCTTGCTCGTGATGAATGATCATGTAGTGCAAGAACCCGATGTCGACACCACTCGTCGGCGGGGAAGGTGCTTGCGTGTCCGATTCTCGCGTGAGATAGCTCCCGAGGACGATTCCGAGCACCAAGCACACGGCGACAGCCAACGACATGCCTGTTGCTGTGCGGCGGGAGCAGTGTGTGTTGCGGTCATCGTGTCGGCTGTGCGGAATGCGGAGCGACGTGCTGCCCATGGAGCTGGTTCCTCTGTGTGTGATAAGTCGATGTGACTGTGTAGTAACGGATTTCGAATCGGAACCGGGGTGGGGTTCGCGAGTGGCGTCGCCGATTGCGGATGTTCACCTCAGTTGGGCCGGCAGGTCCCCCGGGGTGACACCGAGATGGATGTGATCGCGGTGAACATCGTCGGAGAAGAACCCTGCTCTGTCGCCGTTGAGATCGATCGGGCCACCCACTTCGGTCGCTCCGAGTTCGGAGGCGCGAAGCATGAACTCAGTGAGCACCGGTGAAGTGACGCTGTAGTCGACAATGCGAACGCCGTTGATCTCGCGCACATCTGCCGCTCGACCGACGGCATGATTCGACACTTTCGACGTCGGAAACACCGTTTGAATGTGGCCGGTGTGCATCACCTGGATTCCGAAGGTGAATTCCTCACCGAGACCGTCAGGACGCGAAGCAGTGTTTCGTCGACCCGGCCGGTACCGACATCGTCTCGTGCAGGTGCGGACAAGATGATGCTGGGTTGTCGATCACCGCCAGGGCGGACCCGGTGATTGTTTGCTGCTCACCGAGGCTGGTCAATGCCTTGATCTGTCGGAACTTGCCAGACGCCGCCACCATGTCGGGCAAGACGAACGTCGAGTGCCATCTGCCTTGTTCACAGATTCCGTGGAGTAGGTCAGTTGTTGATCGAACAAGGCGATGACCGCAGCTTCGTCAGTGGCGATGCCGCCGTACTGCGGATAGAGGACCCGCAGGGAACCGGCGATCGCATCAGACGGCTGCAAGATCGCTGCGGCCGCGACGAGTTCGGGTACGAGACCAACTCGCGAGAGCGGATCGGTGACGGTCGACCACGTTCCCCGCTGTTTCGAGGAAGTCTGCTGCCGTTCGTTTGATGTCGGGCAGCACCTCATTGGCGCTCGGTGTCCACACGCCCCGAAAGCCCCTGCTGCTGTTGCATGTTCGTGGATTTGTGCCGGGACGGCACATCACCGGGGCGCGTGGCGGTGGTAGAGACGGGCGCATCAGGGGTTGTGTGGGGTGTTCGCGGCACTGCACATGCGCTGATCGTTCCGGCGGCGGGGACGGCGACGATCAGCGCTAGAACTTGTCGGCGAGTGAGCTCCATATGGTCCTTGTAGTGGTGTCAGAGAGTCGATACCGGTGATCTGTGGCGGGTTTTCCGCCCCCTGCTAGCGCGGTGCAGGGCCTGGGGGCGTGGCGGATCGAGGTGGGCGTCAGACGGCAGTTCCCGGGGGCCGGCTGGGCCCGGTCGTGGTTGGGAACCATCACCGATGGGACAGCGTGATCACCGAACCGGGAAGCGTCGAACCGACAGGCGAGATGCTGACCACTGTTTCCCGGCGTCGAAACGGATTCGGTTGTGGTCGTTGCGACGTCGAACCCTGCAGCTTGAAGCAGCGAGGGTCGCTGCGGACGACGTCATCCCGACCACGTTCGGAATTTGAGCGCTCTGCGCACACTCGGACGTATTTTCTGATCGACGGGTGGCAGTTCCACAGGACCGAATTTCGTGGTTTGTGCTATCGGCGCCAGCGCGTCGTACCAGGTGCGTGCAGGTTCGTTGCCGCCGTAGAGATCACCGGATCCGCAGGGCCGCAGGGGGAAGGAACAGAGTGCACTCGGAGTCGGCGAATCGCCGTACGTGTACACCGCACCGGCGTAGCGGTTGGTGAATCCGAGGAAACCGGAGGACCGATTCGCCTCGGTAGTTCCGGTTTTTCCCGACATCGGCAGCGACCACCGGGCCGACGCCGCTGCGGCGGCTGCGGTGCCGCCAGGTTGGTCGTCCTTGCTCATCGCGTTGGCCAGGGTGTTTCGCCAGTCCTGGGTCGATCACCTGCTCGCACCCTTGTACCGCCATCGGCACCGGGGCGCCCTCGCGATCGAGTACCGAGTCGATCGGGGTCGGGGGACACCACTTCCCCGAGGATGCGAGTGTTGCTGCCACGTTGGACAGTTCGAGTGGGTTGACCTGGGTCGGTCCGAGGGTGAACGAGCCCAGGTTCTGCTGCTTTTGGACTTCGGCCATGCTCTGCTGGCCTTGCCCCGAGGTGCCCGGCTCGTCGTAGGAGCGAAGTCCGAGCCGTACGGCCATCTCCACTGCCGGGGTGACCCCGACGGACTCGAGTAACTTCACGAAGGCGGTGTTCGGTGATTGCGCCAACGCATCGGTCAGCGGGAGGGCGGCGGGATAGTTGCCGGTGTTCTCGACGCAGTAGGTGGACGGGGGGCATCCTTGTGCGCCGCCATCACCGAGTCCTTTGACTTCGACTCGTCGGGGAACCTGCAGGACGCTGCTGCTACCGAGTCCCTTCTCCATTGCCGCTGCGGCGGTGAAGATTTTGAAGATCGAGCCCGCTCCGTTGCCGACAAGCGAATACGGTTGCGGCTGTACTGTTTCAGAGGGCTTCGGCGTCGAGGCCGTACGTGCGACTGCTGCCCATTGCCAGTATGCGGTGTTGGTCCTGGCCGGGTGCGACGACATTCATGACGGTCGCGGCCCCGTCCACGTCGGGTCTGGTGTTGCGTACCAGTGCGGTCTTGACGGAGTCTTGGACGTCCGGCTCGAGAGTGGTCCTGATCAGGTAGCCGCCTTTGTCGATTTCTTCGCCGCTGATGCCCGCTTGGGCCAGGTACTGCAGCGCGTAGTCGCAGAAGAATCCGCGGTCGCCGGCGGCGATACATCCGCGTGGGAGTGTATTGGGTTCGGCGAGGACGCCCAGGGGTTGGGTTTTGGCTGCCCGCAGCTCGTCGGCGCGTTCGGGGATGTTTTCGATCATCGTGTCGAGAACGACGTTTCGGGCGTGCGGTGACGCCGTCCACGTTCGTGTACGGGTTGAGTGCGGAACTGGACTGGACCATGCCGGCGAGCATCGCGGCCTGCATGGCGGACAGGTCGCTGGCGTCGATGCCGAAGTAGGTTCGGGCTGCGTCTTGGATTCCGAAGGATGCGTTGCCGAATGGAACGAGGTTGAGATAGCGGTGAGGATCTCGTCTTTGGTCAGTTGTCGGTCGAGGGTCAGTGCCATGCGGATCTCGCGGATCTTGCGCGCGGGTGTCGTTTCGATGGCAGCTCGGCGTTCGGCGTCGGTGGTGGCCAGCACCAGAAGTTGATAGTTCTTCACGTACTGCTGGTTGAGTGTCGAGGCGCCCTGTTCGACTGTCCGCTGGTGGTGTTGGTCAGGAACGCTCGGAGTGTGCCCTGCCAGTCCACGCCTTGGTGGTCGGCGAAACGTTTGTCCTCGACGGAGACGATCGCGAGCTTCATCTCGTTGGAGATTTGATCGCTGGGGACTTCGAAGCGGCGCTGCTCGTACAACCATGCGATCGGGTTTCCGGCTGCGTCGACCATGGTCGAAACGCCGGGAACAACTCCCTTGGCCAGCTCGGCGGAGACGTTGTCGACGGTGCTCACCGCCTGATTCGATGCGTATCCGAAGCCCCCGACGACCGGAAAGAGCACACCCGCGAGCAGGGCGCCGGCCAATGCCGTGCATCCGGCGAGTTTGGCCACTGTTTTTGTCGCACTGCTCATGTCAATTCCGTTCCGTCCTGTGCTGCGACGCCGAGTGATCGCCGGTAGACCTGCATTCGTCGACCGTCACGATCGAGGTAGGTGCGCGTCGGGGTCCATCCGAGGCGTTCGTAGAAACCGTGGGAGGTGCTCGAAGCGGAATCGGCGGTGTCGACGTGTGTTGCAAGCTCGGCGGTGGGCGTACCGAACTGCGTTGCGGCGGCCTCGAAGCCGGCGGTGAGTTCGGCGCCGATTCCCCGGCCACGCCGTGCGGGGTCGACGGCGACAGCGGCCAGTACCGCTAACCGGATCGGCGGGCGGGCGGGGCGGGGACGTCGTCGTCCTGACATCGCGAGGACAGCCCAGGAACAATTCCTTGGCGGCATTGCACCACGGCAGTGCCCGTGTGCGGAGAAACCGGGCAGCCAGTTGCGGCCGCGCGACCAGCGCGATGATGCCGTGAACAGCGAGTGAGGCCATCGTTTGTCGGTCGCGCACCATGTGGCTCAGGTGCGTTCGGTGATCGAGTGTTCCGAGGAGGAATCCCAGAACGTTCCGGTCGGCATCGACTGCGACGAAAGCAACGGCATAGGGGTGGTCGAGGAAACTGTGATGCCACCGGCGCAGAAAGCGGTAGCCGAGTTGGGGAAAGAGTCCCACGGGTAGGGCGTCGAGGTGCAGGTGAGCGCTGCTGGAGAGGTCACCGATCTGGGCGGGACGAATGGTGACGGGCCCGGCCCCGGCGGCAGCGGATGCCGGCGGTGTGGGCCGTGGGTGGGGTCGGGTAGAGCTGACAATGACACGCACGAGGGCGCTCCTGAGGTGAGATCGCGTGCGATCGGCCATCGGCCGACGGCGGACGCGGAACTGAAGTGGGAAAGGTCTGCCGGCTAGTGCAGACCTGTCACACCCTCAGTACGCATGCGGCATCGAGGATCGACACCGGGCGCAGGACGGCGCCGACTGCCGCGAACCTTGCGCCGCTTCGCTTTTCCGTGGCGAGCGAGGGTCGTACGCACACAATCCAGAGCAGTCGCAGCGCAATCACGACCAGTCCCAGCGAGAGAATGGCCAACAGCACGTGCACCGATTCGAACATCTGGGCAGGGCCGTCGGCCTCTCCCGGGCCGCTGTGACGGTGATCAGCAGGTGACCCGACGATGTTTTTCGGGTCTCGTGCGGCGTCGGGTCTGCGGCTTGATCGATCACGGCAGCAGCGATCGGGGCGTGGCCGGCCGCCGACGAATCCGATGTGTGTGCGATCTGTGAGGAGAGGAGCATGGCGAACACCGCAGCGAGCATCACGGCGCCGAGCAGTACTCGCTGCATCGTCGCGTCAGCTCGAATCGGTCCCACCAGGCCAAGATAGCACCGCGCACACCCTCAAGTTCATATTGTGCGCACTCATGCCTTTCCGACCTGCGAGTCGACTGCCGACCCCACCGGACGGGGTGACCTGACGGGCGGTCCGTGGATCACGGCCCAAAGCGGCCGAATGTGTTTCTACATGTGCGCAAGTGCGCACATGTGGGTTAGAGTGGGGTTTCCTTGTTCACGAGAACGTTCGGAGGATCTCCGTGCTCGACGTATTGCGGCATCGCACCTTCCGCCGATTTGTTCACCGCTCAGATCGTTGCCCTGATCGGCACCGGGTTACTGACGGTCGCTCTCGGTCTGCTGGCCTACGACCTGGCGGGCAGCGATGCCGGCGCGGTGCTCGGCACTGCGCTGGCCATCAAGATGCTGGCCTACGTCGGCGTCGCGCCGATCATCTCCGCCCTCACCCATCGTGTGCCCCGCAAAGTCCTCTTGGTATCCGCGGACGTGATCCGGGCTCTCATCGCGCTCGCCTTGCCGTTCGTCGACCAGACCTGGCAGATCTACGTCCTGATTTTTCTGTTGCAGTCGGCATCGGCGACGTTCACTCCGGCCTTTCAATCGGTGATCCCCTCGGTCTTGGTCGAGGAAGAGGATTACACCCGGGCCTTGTCGCTCTCTCGCCTTGCCTACGACCTCGAATCGCTCCTGAGCCCGATCCTGGCAGCAGCACTGCTGACGCTGATTTCCTACCACTCGTTGTTCTTGGGAACCGTCGTGGGCTTCACCGTATCGGGCCTGCTAGTTGTCGGAACCACACTGCCGAAGCTGGCTCCGGCGGGTCCGGCGGTGCCGCTGGTCCAGCGAATCACGCTCGGTGCCCGCGTGGATGGTGGGCAGTCCTGTTCTTCGAGGACTGCTCGCGTTGAACTTGGTGGTCGCCTCCGCGACCGGGTTGGTCGTGGTCAATACCGTGGTCTACGTCCGCGATCTCCTCGGCGGCACCAACACCGGTGTCGCACTCGCACTCGGTTTCTACGGTGGCGGTTCGATGCTCGTTGCGCTGTGCGTACCACGAATTCTCGCCTCGATATCTACCCGGCGACTGATGCTCACCGGCTCCGCCGTGGTCGCCCTCGGACTTGCCGCGGCGTCGTCGATGCTCCTCATTGCCCCGACGCCCCCGATCTCCTGGGTGATGCTGACGACCATCTGGATAGCCCTCGGGGCCGGAACGTCCATGATCAACACCCCGTCGGCGCGACTGCTTCGCGACGGATCGACCCCGGAGAACCGGGGAACGGTATTCACCGCACAGTTCTCCCTCTCCCATGCCGGCTTCCTGCTCACCTACCCTTTGGCAGGATGGGTAGGAGCGGAGGCCAATCAGTTCACCGCCGCGGTCGCATTGACCGTGCTCGCTACACTCGCAGCAGTCTTCGCATCACGGGCCTGGCCCGTGAGTGCCGCCCCGACAGTCGAGGCGGCCGCAACGGGAAAGTGAGCACGCCGATGTCCGATGCTGCCGTGCCCGCCGTGACAGACGTCCGGACCGAGGCAAGTCTGGTACATCCGATCGCGCCCGATCAATCCCGTCTCGACGCTGCGACCGGAACCTTCCGCATGCTGGCCGATCCCACCAGGCTTCACATCCTGTGGCTGCTGACTCAAGGCGAAGCCGACGTCACCGCCCTCACCGAAGCCTGCGACGCCTCCCGCACAGCAGTCAGTCAACACCTGGCCAAACTTCGATTCACCCGGCCTGGTCGACACCCGCAAAGAAGGACGGCGGGTGATCTACCGAATCCACGACGGACACCTCGCCCGCTTGGTCGGCGAAGGCCTCAACCACGCCGACCACCTGGTCACGGGCGAACCCGCACACGAATAGGCCACAACCCTGCGGCTGCACGTTCCCGTCGCAGTCACGGCGAGTGACGGTCTGCGGGGGATCCTCCGCAGACCGCCACTGCCACCGCTACGAGAGCGGCCCACCGCCGTCCGGTAGGGACGAGGATGGGCCGGTAATCACAGAGGAATTCGGTCAGGACTTCTTCGTGTTCCGGGGAACAAGGAAGAACACCACGGCGCCGCCGATGACGACCACCGCAACGGCGATCAAGATCCATGCCGGGAATCCACCCGAGTCCTCGTCTGCTGGTTGTGCGGTATCGGAGGATCCGGTTGTCGTTGCAGGTGCCGTACCGCTCGCAGAACTTGCTGCTCCGGGGTTTGCTTGGGTCAGTTGGAAGTTGTACGTGCCGTCGATCGGATGGCCGTCTTCGGAGATGACCCGGAACGCGACCGTGTACTGGCCGGCCTCTCCGAGTCCGTCGAGATCGACGGACATGTCGCGGCCCTCGACCACAGGCTCGGATCGACCCCACTGCGTGCCGTCCGCATCGACCACCTTCAAGGTGGCGAAATTGGATTGGATGTTTTGATTGAACGTCAACGTCACCTGGTCAGGGGCTGTGCTGATCTGCGCACCGTCGGCGGGATTACTACCGGCCAGGGCCGCATGCGCCGCAGCAGGTCCCGCACTCAATGCGGCGACAGTGATGACGGCAGCTGCGGTCAGGCAGCTGCGTGTAAGCCATGAAGTCATATGTTGGGGCTCTCTTCGATATCGATATTCGGGTCGGGGTCTAACTCGCACAAGCGAGAACCCGAGGCGGCCCTCGTCGATTGAGCGACCCCTCGCCCACCCAGGCAGTCCACGGCAGCGATGCCGCCGCGCCCGGCACCCGAACACGGGTAACAGACATCGGTAACGGCGGACGCACCAAGATCGTTGCCGCACGCAGCACCCAGGACACGCTCCCGCGAACTGCCCGCTCCGCTAACGGAATCACCATGCAACACACGGCGACAGCTGTTGCGTGTAGGACCATCATCGGCACCGAGGTCATCGAATGATGGTGTTCGAGGGGAGACAGCGACAACACGGCATGCCCGGCGAGCTGGCCCCCGCTCACTGCCATCAACAGACCCACGCGTCGGGAGAAGATGTTCGCCGACACCGCGATCACCCCCAGGCTGCAGCACACAGCCAACAACAGCACCCATTTCTGCGGATCCCGGCCAATGTCACACCCGCGCAGCCGTGCGCGAGAATCGCTGTCGTCGCCGTCGTCGCGCCGACGCCGGCACCGCGAATCTGCACCGCGCAAGACTGGGCAGAGTTCGTCACCAGGCCAAGGATAGAGATACCGAGTCCCCGCCCCGTACCTGCACACCACGACGACGTCGCCGCAGCGTCACCCCGACCAGCACGTGAGCACCCCATTGACCCTGCGACACCGCAAACGCGGACGCAGTGACGACACCAACCGAAATGTCCGTTTTATGCAGTTTTGCTAAACTGAGATCATCTCCACTCGACCTTTCGTCGACTCCTCCGAGGAGGAAGGGACATGGACACCAGCGACAAACCCGGGCCGCCTCGATGTAGGCGGCTGCGATGAACGAGATTGTCGTCAACGGCGCGTTGGTGCTGGTCTTTCGTTCTTATGGGTGGTGTGTTCGCCGCCACCGAGATCGCTCTGGTGTCGTTGCGCGAAGGGCAGATTCGACGGTTGGAGCAGCGCGGCGGACGTGGTGCGCGCACTGCCGCGTTGGCGCGTAATCCGAACCGGTTTCTCTCTGCTGTGCAGATCGGGGTGACGGTCGCCGGTTTCTTTTCCGCCGCGTACGGCGCCTCCACTATCGCACCGGCTGTTTCTCCCGCTCTCGTGTCGTGGGGGCTCCCGGCTGCGGCGGCATCGATTACGGCTTTGGTCGGCACCACTCTGGTGATCTCGTATCTGTCGTTGATCCTGGGGGAGCTCGTACCCAAACGTATTGCGCTGCAACGTGCCACCGGCGTTTTCGTTGCTGACGGCCCCGGTGGTGGACTGGTTCGCGACAGCGATGCGGCCGGTGATCTGGGTGCTGTCCGTCTCGACCGACCTGTTGGTGCGCTTGGTGGGCGGCGACCCCGAAAGCCAAGGGGGAGGACATCACTCACGAGGAGCTGCGGGATCTGCTCATCGGCCACAAAGCCTCGCCGAGGACGAGCGCCGGATCCTGTCTGAGGTTTTCGATGCCGGACATCGATCTCTGGCCGAGGTGATGCGACCGCGTACCGATGTCGATTTCCTTTCCGCCGACACCGCGCTGTCTCTGGCGCGCGAACAGGCATTGCAGTGGGGGCACAGCCGCTACCCGGTCACCAAGTCTTCCCATGACGACATATCGGGGTTCGTTCATCTTCGCGATCTGCTCCTCGCCGACGAGCGCACCGTGAACACTGTTGCCGACGTGTCCCGGCCCGTACTTCATCTTCCGGGCTGCAAACCCGCGTTTGGCCGCGTTGACGGACATGCGACGAGAGAATCTTCAGATCGCGATCGTCGTCGACGAGTACGGGGGTACGGCGGGATCGTCACCCTCGAAGACATCGTCGAGGAGATTGTCGGCGAAATCAGGGACGAGTACGACGATCCCGCCGTCCCTGACGTGTCACCGATCCCGAAGCGTCAACGGGTCGACGGCTTGCTTCTCGCGGATGATTTTCGAATCCCCACCGGGATAGCGCTGCCCGCAGTCCGTACGACACGGTGGCGGGTTTTCTGCTGCACCGACTCCAACGTCTTCCCCAACTCGGTGACACCGTCGTCTTCGATGGGCACCGGCTCACCGTCAGCGCACTGGACGGCCGGCGCCATTTCGGTATCCGTGTCACCCACCCTCATACCCACCGGCCCACGGCAGGGTCTCGATCAGTCGGTGACGGACAACGTGTGTGAAGGCAGCGGGCGATACCGGACCGATTGGCTTCCATTCCCAGGTTCTCGGTCTCGGCGAGGAAAGGAACGCGATGCTCCTAGGTCCCGGTATCGAGTCCGGCAATCTGCGGTGGGCGATGGATGACCGTTGCCGCGGTCGGGGGCATTGGGTGTGATCTGGTTCGTCTCCCCCCGGTCGCGGTCCTGGTCGCTGGTTCTGTGCTCGGCGGGGTCGGGCTGCTGGTTTTTCACCTGCTCCCGCTACGCGAGGTAGGTGCCGCGCAGCGTCGGTCGGTGCGGGGTTGCTGATCCCAGCGGTTCCGCTTCTCCGTCGTGCATTTGGTCAATCTGTTGTAGCGCCCGAGATCGGCCGCCGAACATCCCCCTCGGGGGACCGTTGTCTGAACTGCGTAGAGGGCGGTCGGGCGTAGGAGCGCTTTTCTGCGTCTGGCGGCGGTGGTGAGGAGATATTTTTCGGCGGCGGTGTAGTCGGTGATGGTGGTGCCGTCGGGGCCGGGGTGTGGGTGATCAGTTCGAGGTAGCGGCGGCCGGTAGAGGTAGGCGTCCGGTTCTGCGAGGAGGAATTCCGCAGCGGCGACGACGTCCGGATGCGGGGCTGCCCGGGCGAGTCGCGTCGGGGCGGATTGATGATTGACCACGGCGGTGTAGTGCTGCTCGGTGAGGTCGCCGAATGCGGCGAGGGCTGCTCATCGGACCGTTGCCGCGATGAGGAAACCGACCCCGCGCGAACGGCAGCACACGCACGTAGTGGAGGTGGACGGTGAGGGAGACATCACGAACTCGACGAGGGGTGCGGAACATGATCACCGTTCTCCGTGTAGTTAGCCGGGCGTACGAGATATGTATACCCGCTCCATCACACTGAGTCACAGATATTCGACGTTACAGATGCGAAAAAATTTGGGCTGCCGATTCCCGCCCATACTTCCCCTCGCTTCGGCTTTCGCCAGGGCTCCGGTTGCCGGCGGGTGGGCGGCCTCGACGACCACACAAAGGCAGGGACCGACGAGGCCGTGTAGACGTCGGCGACTGCTCCCGCACGCCTATTCCTCGACGGTACGGGGCGGCGGCCGCAGAGGACGGTGAGGTTCGTCCCGATTGCCGTGAGTGGTTCGTACAGACATCATCACGCCCTCAAATGCAGCCGCCGATGCACGCCGGCCGGCATGGAACTTTGGGATCGGCCCACACGGGTTGTCGGGAGTCGAACGGAGACAACGCATTCGCTATAATCGGCTAACGCAGCGTCATCCCGACGTGGCGTTTGCGCTCGGCCCACCGAACACCGGTCCTGCGCAGGCCGACATCCGGTGGGCCACCCCTGTACTGCGCGCCTGTCTCCCCAGACACCGCGCGCACGGCCCATCAGGTCGGACACCTAACCCCCGCCCTGATGGGCCACTTCTGGACCGTGCCTCGCGGTCCGGCGAACTCTTTACTCGCTGCGTTCACTGCGAAAAGCTTTCTCGCAGTAGCTCTCACAGCTTCGCGATCACTGACCTGTCGATGCCCACGGCTCCAGTCCCGGCCGCGACTGCGGCGAAAGCTCGCTGCACATGCCCGGCCGTCCGACCTCATGGTTACCGCACAAGATATTCGGTGAGGTTCACCGGCGCCGAGGTGTGAGCGCCGACGCCGGTGAACCCTGCGCGCCCTGGTGATGCACTGCCCGTGCAGAGCGCTTTCTCGGAGGTGACCCCACCCCCGGCGAGTGGTCAGCCGGAGGGCAGGTCGTCGGTGCGGCTCCCCGCATTCTTTCGCGGGGTTTTCTACTGCCGCACCCCAAAGATATCCCGCCGGCAACCGAATGCAAACGTCGCTCCCCACCCAATCATCACCGTCTCGGTGACATACCCGCCTAGCGTGCCAGGTGCGCGGGCATCGTTGCAGTGGTGAGTA
Source organism: Macaca thibetana thibetana (assembly GCF_024542745.1). Lineage (NCBI taxonomy): Eukaryota > Metazoa > Chordata > Mammalia > Primates > Cercopithecidae > Macaca > Macaca thibetana. Next base: position 10,750 of record NW_026088791.1, on the reverse strand, counting down.
CTTCGAGCCGCTAACACGGGGGCCGGCCCGAACCGATGAACCAAGTGCGGGGGGAGCAAAACTCCAACATGCGTGCGAGGTGAGGATCATGGGTTTCGGCTGGAATCGACTTCAACGTGGCCTTCGCAGCCTTCGTCAAATGGCTGTCCGTCACGTTCGGCGGAGGTATCGGGATCAGCTGATACAACCGTCGGAACACCGAAAGCTGCCCCCGTCGTCATCTTAGAAACCGAGGGCAGTCGCTTCGTGTCCAACGTCGTTCCGCTCCATTGGTTCCTCTACTTGGACAAGAGGAATCGGCTATCCGACTGAGGATTGCGCGGTCCGCAGGCCGGGGCGCTCAGTCACCAGGATCCGCTGAGGATGAAGTGATGAAAACATACCGGCCGGGGGCCCTTTGCCCGATCTGAACAGCTCTCAGACTTCACCGTCCCACGCATTGTCGCGGGCTTGCGCCGTCGACGCCGTCATTCCGGCTGGCAGGCCCCGGGCCTTCAACTCCTCGTTCAGGAAATAGAGCCGCGCACGCTGGTTCGGGCTCAGTTGCTCGGCGTGGTCGCAGAGCCTGTGGTGCTCCGCTACGAGCTGTTTCCGATGTCAGCCGGTAGACGGAGACCGGTACCTGCTCGCGTTTCATGTGCGCCTCCTCGAAAGAGTCAGACAGTCCGCAGCGAGTCTTTCGACTACGTGGGTCCGAGAAAACGATCGAGCTGTCAACATCATTTTACGTCGCGCAATCTCACTGCAGAGCAACTTGCCGGGCGAGCCGTCCCGGCAAGCGACGCGGCGAAACTCCTCCTCACCCAGCAACCGTCGTGAGACTTGAGATTCGAACACAGTCGTTACGGAACATCGTGGTTACGAGCTTTTTATCGACTGACGGGGAGGTTCGTGTGATGGAGAGGTACAAGTTTCACGTTCGCGGATGGATCGGGGCACGCTGAAGAGTTCTCGAGTCGGACAATGAGGCGATCGTCGCGGCGACGGCCGCTAACGGCGGTAGTAGTTGGGGTGTTGGGTTTGTATGTCCTAGCGCTACGACCATCGCGGAGCGTTGCTACCCACGAAAACTTCCTCCCGGCGGGCACCGGGGCACATGGTGCCCGAAGATCGGCATAGCCGAGTCCGGCGTGGTGCCGGACTCGGCGGTTGATTCGGCTTCGAAGCCGTGAGGCGTTTACAATGACCGTAGGCGGAGGTAACTGGCGGTCAGATGGCATGAAGGAGTACTTCGCATGGATGTCGATGAACCTCGATGTGGTGGTGTGGCCGCGAATCCGAGGAACGTGAAGCGTGGTGGCGTCAGGTCGTCACAGTCGCAGCACGGATGCCACGATCGGCGACGATGACAACCGAATCGGAGTATCGAGGACGCAGCCTCTCGGGTTCTGCACGACGCGGCATAGTTCGTCGACTGCGGCGAGTGTCCTGCCAACGATGATCTGATCGAGGTTCACGTGTGTGCCTGTGTGGGTATGATAATTCCCTGTCCGGCATGGCGCGTGGAGTCTGACGCTGTTCGCTCGAACTGCTTTACGAAATCTTCAATCATCAATGTGTGAAGGGGCCTTTCCGATGAACGTACTGACTTCGAGGTCGAACACGGGGCAATCGCCGGCTGTGCACAGCGGTTCGATGAGTAGCTGCCGAGATCAAGGCGTCGTATCGAGGCGATGTACGACGCCGACCGAGGCACTCTCGTTCCGAAAGGCACCGGAACAAAGTCCTGAATATCGGCTGGGGCCGAGTTGGGAGTCCGTGGCCGTGCCCGGGAGTTCGAGGCGTGCCCGGGAGTTTCGAGGGTCAGGGTTCGGTGGGGAAGCCGTAGCGGCGGCGCATGCGAGTGAGGGCGACGATGTCGCCGTCGGTGCACTCGGTGGCGCGAATCCATCGGCAGGGCCTGCTGGTATGTCGGCGTGCGTCCGGGCCCGGCTCATCGCCCAGTGATGGCCGAGTAGGGGGAGTGTTGTGCGTAGTCGCTGTCGGTGTTCTCGAATTGGGAGAGGTAGGCCGCGAGTACGGCTGCTTCGCGCCGGAATTTACCGAGCACGAAACCTCCGCCAAGGCAATGCGGGGAGGGACCCTGCCACGTGGCGCGGCGCCGACAGATGGATGTGCTGGGCATCGGTTGAGGTGCTGCTCACTCGGCCCCGACCTGATGAATAGTACGTGCTGATCAACAATAGCGATTGACCGTAGCGCCGACCACTCTAGCTATTAACAAGCCACAACGCATAGACCCCGGCGTTGTTGTTGGTGTGCCCTCGCCGAGGAGGTGCCGTGGCGGCGGGGCATGTGCGGTAAGGGTTTTCTCGGATCCGGTGTCGTCACTACCTCCATACCCGCCCGAGAAGTAATCGTGGTGAGGCCTCAGTTTCAGCAACGACACGCGTCTCAATCGAAATTGTTGGGTGCGGAGCGCGGTTTGCGTTCGTCGTGTGTGGATATCTGTGGGGTGCCCGGCACTGGGAACACCCCGAAGATTATTGGGGGACGCCGCACGGACCTGCCTTCCCTGTCCATAAATCGCCGGGGCGGGTCGCTGTGAAAGGAGCGCCCTGGGCGGGCAATGCATCGTGGGTCGTGCGGGGGTCGCCAGCATTGGTGCTCATACGTCAACGCTGGTGAACCCCCTCTTTTCATGTTTTCGGGTTAGAGGTTCGAGTGGCTCGGGCGTGCAGGCCGGGGGTGTGTGTGCGGGCGGTGGCAATGAGTCAGCTGTTGGGCGTTTGCGGTGTGTGTGCCGACCGAAGGCGGAGGCTCCACGTCGTTGATGTGCCGTACGTGCCCGTTCCGGTGGGTTCGGTGCCGGCATTCGGGAGGCCGGTGCTCGAATCTCAGAGATGCGCGCGCGGTTCGTGACACCAGCGTGACACCCAGTAATTGGTGGGGTGCGGTCGTCTCGGGGCAGGGACCATTCGGGGGCCGGCGCCCACCGCCGTGAGTGACCAGCGTGCGGTGGGCGCCTGTGTGCGACTCCACTGGACTAGCCGAATCGCTCGCCGCGTGGGTAGTAGTTACTCTCGGACCCGGGGGGGCTGAAACATGTGATGGGTAGGAAGCGCGCTTTTACGCTCGGGGGGGGGGGGGGGGGGGGGTGGGGGAGCCGGGATGTCGGGGGCTGACGAACATGTGGATCGGAGGTGGGAAGCCCCTTGTGAGGGTGGCGTGGTGGTTGTCGATGGATTCTTATCGTGGGTATTTCACAAGATCCGAACGAGTGCGGATCGGAGGGAGTGCACGGTGCGTGGTGCATGATGTCAGGCGCGGGATGAGCGATGAGGATCTGGTGACGGGAGTGTTGTCGGTTGCAGGAGTCTGGACGAGTTGAGTCGCTGTGAGGAGATGCGGCTTGAGATCGTGCAGGGACGAGTTTGGAGTGTCGGCAGGCGGGAGCCGTGTCGAGGTCGTCGACTCTGAGTGTTCAGTATTTTCGGAGTTCGTTGTTGAGGAGGGTCCTGCGGGGCAAGGGTTAGCCGGTAGCTAGTCGGCTGTTGCGCCGGTTGGAGCGGAAGGATGATCATTGCTGTGCGGGCCGCAATGGCGAGTACGTGATGCAGCTGGGAGTCTTTCTCAGCGGGCGTGGGTGTGGGTGGTGGTTGATCGTGCCGGTCACCGCCCATCAACCTCCGATCCCATATGAGCGGTCATCGCTTCCGGCTTTGGCGGTGATTTGCGCCCAGCTGTGTCGGAGGCCACGTCGTGCGCGGCGGCTACCCGCAAAAGTGATGCGCGCCACGCTGGAAGTGAAGGTGTTGGGTTGGTAACGGTTCGCCTTCCCGTAGACCAAACCTGACGGACTGTTTTAGCTCAGGGTGGAGGTGCAGGGTTGAGTAGTGAGGACCCGGCGCGGAAAGTGGGTCCCCCGTGCTGTGTGCTCAACACGGGGACGTCTCACCTCAGTGGAGTCCCCGCCCAGCATCCAGTCGGGGGGACTCCACTTCGACAGTATGCCGAGTTGGTGTATCTGCAGGTTTACGTAAATATTCCAGTATGCGGAAGACGCCCGCTCCAGTCCGGGACTCGATACTCGTCCTGCCTTTGTGGCTGGCGTTGTCATGGCGTGCCTGCGCGGATGGGCCCGTGATCGACTGCGCGAAGCATCTCCACTTTCGAACTGGTGGTGATGTTTCCACGTTGGATGCGGACCGCTTTGCTTCAATAGTCGATATACGCCGATCGGGGAACATCGGTTTCAGGTAGTGGTTCGACGGGGTTTGCCGTCGTTGGCATGGTGGCCGAGCAGGGCGCGATGCCCAATCTCCTCGGAATCGGGTGGCGTGAGAAGCGCCAAAATTTCTATAGTGGCGGGGGTAGACATTCTCTGTTGGTTGTGTTGTATCTTTTTTCTCACAGGAACGAAAATCAAGAGGTGCGGGAGAGATGAACTACCCGCAAGCAGTACCGCAGGGCAGGGACGTGCCGGGACCGTAAGAGTTAGTTGTGAGTGTGTAGTTCAGGTCCCGGCGCCCCCTTCAAACGGGCTACCGGACATGGTGTTGTGCGTTCGGAAGCTCAACGAGTGCAGTTGTTGGTTCAGTGAGTGAAATCGGACCCCGTCTCGGCCCCCGGCGCACCCCCGCGCCGGGGGGCCACCGTCCATTCCAGTGAGAGAGGGGAGCCGCCCATTACTCGGCAGAAGCGACCCGCCGGCGACCTGTCCTGGCAAGTTCGGGACGACGAAGACTATCCGCCTACAGCATGGGCCACGCCCGCCGAGCTCCTCGGCGTGCGGCAAGGGTTCCTTCGCAGGATCGATGCCGCGAAAACTCCTCACCCCACAACGCTCGGCCGTGTGGGCACCGCCGCTACTCAACGCGCTACAACAACTGCGTATCGCCGCCCGCGCGCACGAACTCGTCGCCGCCGGCACTCGGGACTACCACTCGAGGCTGTGCGTGGCCGGATCATCATTCTCGAAGACCAACTCGCCGAAGCGTGCCGCATCAAGCGCAGAACTTCAAAACAACAGCGACAACGGGCCCGGCGTCCTGATCGCGGTTGGGTTTTCGGGTGAATGTGCCGCCAGGAAGGAGCCTCGGGCCTTTAGGCTGGGGTTCATGGTTTCCGGGGTGGTCGAATTTGTGACTGTGATCTGCGCGAGTGGGGTTGTCAGAGAATGGTTTACGGGGTCGGGCGGGAGATTGTCCGGTTTCGAGGAAGATGATGCGTCGTCCGATGTCGACGGTGGTGGTCGCAGAACCGTTCGTAGAACCGTCCCGTAGGAGGGTGACGTCGACTGCTGCTTGTACTCCGTGTGGCCATTGTGGGGGTTGGGTGACGGTGAACAGGCGCCGGTGTAGTTCGTCACCATGACGGTGTCGGCTGCGACCATAGCTTTTCGGGCGCGTCCCATGGTCGAGGTGGCGGAGTACCACTTTGGGGTTTCGTGGCCCGGGCTACCGCTGTCTTCCCGATGTCCTCGATGACTGGCTCGTGCTTCGGGTGGGACCGCCGGTGTCGGGTGGCGTAGACGCGCGATCTTCGCTACATGGGTAGCGAGTCCGCCCATGCGTTGCAGACTGGCGGCGATGTGAAGCAGGCCTCCGACGGTGAATCTCAGGTCATGCGCGACGGGGCCTGTAGGGGCGAGGAGTGGGGGGGGGGGGGACGATGCCTGGTGTTCCCAGTCGGCGGGGGGGGGGGGGGGGCCAGGCTTTATCGAGGTTGGGTGTTCGCGTCGAGTATCTCGTTCGGCGGTGGAAGGTCGACATCCAGCCAGGCTGTTGTATGCGTCGGCAATTTTGCTTGTGACGGGTGAGAGCGCACATCGAGGCGAGGACCGGCAGCGAGGTCGTCGAGGCTGTCGGCGATCTATGTGATGGTGCGCATCCCTGCTCACTTTAAGCGTGCCGAATGGTGTGCGACCAAGACTGGACAGCAAAGTTGCGGTCAGACAATATGGAGCCGAGCCGAGTCGAAGTCACGACCGGACCAGGCACAGCGCCGCACTGCGGGCACTTCCCCTTCCACCGGTTTTGCATGACGAAGTCGCCCGGGGGGGGGGGGGGGGGGGGGGGGGGGGGGGGGGGGGGGGGGGTGGGTGGGGGGGGGGGGGGGGGGGGGTGGCACCGAGAAGCCCTACCGCGCGGTTGCGATCCTCGCCGGTGCCGTCGTTCTCGACGCGCACTCGATTTAAAACTCGCGGTGATCGCGTTCTGCGTCCTGGGGCGGCCGTGCCCTGAGAACCTGAAGCTGATCGCTGCTCGTCGCAAGACGCCGTACACCGTGCCCTGGGGGCGGAGATAGCAGCGAGTGTTGAATAGGAATGTGAAACAGACCATTCAGCTTTCTACGACCTACCGCGAGTTTCGGGAGAGTGTTTCGACGTACCGGGTCCGTCGGATTTGATCCCTGCTACTCGCGAGGTACTCCGCCGAGGCATATAGGGACAGCGAATGGCGCCCAGACCCGAGGGGGAACCCACGCCTTGGGGCGATCGCGGCGATTGCACGAGACTCGATCGCTGCACGGAAACGATCACCGTCACGCCCCGGCGGTGACAAAGGAACCGTGCGAAAGCTCGTTGTGGGAGATGGGGGCCTTCAACAACACCTATGACAGGTTCGACGGGACAAAGCCGCGATATTGACCCCGTTGGCGTACGAGCAGTTTCCGTATCAGGAAATCTCGCATTGAAGAGTTATCACGTGCTCACGCTCTGTTCGAGGGACCCGGCCTTGGGCCCCTGGCCTGACTGGAGTGAGGTGTTCGGCAAGCCGCTGTTATGAGGCTGCCTGCGTGCTGCGTTCGCACTGGAGTGTGGGTCACCATAGAGAATGGCCTTTTTCGACCCGGCGACAATGGATTTGGCACACATGCAGGAGGTTTTCGAGACTGTTGCTCCGTCGTGAACAGATCGAAAAGTCGTGGACGCACTCACCACGACCGTCCGTCGCCGCTAAGGAAATGGAAAACTACGGTCCCGGCTCTCGACCGGTCGCTGCAAACGTTGGGAATTCAACCCGCTGGCTGCCCGTCCATCGTCAATCTTGGTGAGCGAGGAATCTGGGCCCCGCAGGTAATGCGATCGAACGCGCCATGTACCCGGCCAAACCTGTACTACCGAGGGCGTGGACGCCTTGGGGCACTACGGATTTCGCGCCCCGTATCCTGGGTGCGCCCCGCACACGAGGCATACGTCGGCAAGCATCTCGGGCCTCGTAGCCGGCGAGAACGACCTTCACGGGGAAATCACATATAGAGAAGGCAAAGACAACGCGAGGTGAAGAGCGTCGTCTGATTCTGGATCTGGGTCCACCCCCCCGCAAGCGAATCATCCTCGTCGAGTGCAAGTCCCGCACTTGACTGACACTCGGTGTCACGAGCGGGCGATCCAACGCTTCCGACGATCGCCGAGCGGTATCTCACCAAAGCCAGAGAGCAACTCGATCGCACAACACCCGCGAAACTCATCAGCCGCCCGAACGCCTCCCTTCGATCAATTTCCCCCAATGATCGACCCTGTTGTCGGACTACGCGGTCACGTGCGAGCCCTTCTACCTGTGAAATTCAAACCCTCAAAGAGTACTGGGATTGGCTCGAACGATCTCCGTCGCCTGGTGCTTTCGCTAATCGAGACCTGGAGAAATGGGGTTTTGCTTCCCGACGTCGGACGCAGTGGACAATCTCCTGGAGATCCCTGAATGACCCGGAGCGGTGCACGTGGTCATTCAGTGTGGCACTTCGCCCCTCCCAGTTACCTGATACCTCAAATCCGATCCTTGAGGCTTCATGGAAGAAAAAATAAAAAAAAAGTCCGCACTTCGTCGGGCCTCCCCCCCCCCGAATCGATGTGACCTGAGCATGATTTGCCGTCTACGGGCCGTTCCGTGGACGAAGCGGTCGTGGTTTTGGGGGTTGATGCAGTTCTCGTCTATCGGAAGCGACGGCAGTCAGCGATTTCTGCAGGTCAGAGCGAGTCAATCCATTCGTTCATCTCGGTGAGTATTACATACCCGGTCCGGTAGTTACCCAATTTCGTAGGAGAATTTGCTTTCCAGTAGCTTTTTATTCTACCTCATGAGGTTTTGAGCAAATATCCTCTCCCACCCAAATTGGGATCCTGGGGGGCGAAGAATGTATTCCTACCTGGCGCTGTGGGCGAGATGTGCTGCAAAATCGGTTGACCACGTCACCCATGTAACGATATCGTTATTTATCCCGCTGCCGCTGTATCCTGCTTTGATCATCAGGACTCCGCCCGTAATCCACTCCAATGCCAATACGTAGAGTATCGGTATATCCCTTTTTTCTCCATCTTTTTGTTGACCAAATTAATTAGAGTGTTAAGCTCGTGCGGCAATGGTAAACACATCATCGATGTCTGTTTTTTGAGCTGGAGTTTTGTATACTACGCCCACACGCAATCTCCGACTACATGTTCACTGTTCCAGGACCGTAAAGATCGCTGCCTAGAACCGCAACCATCTCGGAGATAAATGCCGATATAATCTTGGCCAAGCGGGGGCGAGTGTAACTTATCAAGGAAGTTTTTTGAGAGAGTCACGAATGTCTACAAACAACGCTGTGTGCAGAGTGCGCATAGTACCCCGTTTCGTGTAAGTGAGTACCTACTGCGGTCGCGGTCAGCGAATCAGCTTCGACGGAACTGGCCGCGAGGCTGACTGAGAATACTCGTCCAGGCGGTCGGCGCATCTTTGCTTGTAGTCGTAAGGCTTGGAATTTCCTTCCATTTTATGTTAGTTTTTCCAATCCCGAAGATGTAATGGCCAATACTGTACCGCCACGAAAACCACCGAAGCAAGCCGCACCAGATCGACGACGTGTTGATTATAGCGCATTTTTGTTGTCGCGATTCTCGAATTTGCGTGGACTTGATTGGCGATGTGTTGTTCGTTAGTTCCTACCGCCGATTATGATGTGAGAAGTGGAAAGAACCGTCGTATACCGTATGTCGTTGTTGTTGTAATTCGCGGAAATGTGACCCGAAGAATAAAGGATTCAACCGATATAATACAGAAATTTTCTATAGTGGAGGGGCTTACTAGTCTCTGCTGACTTACGCGAGAGCGTAAGGGTTGCTACGACAAATAATACCGCGTAAAGAAAATAGACGCCTCACCGCTAATGCACTACCACGAGGATCAAGTACCAAGGCCATTCAGATCGCCCTAGGCGAGTTTGAACAGAGCGCGCGACGAGAGGTTGCACCGGTAAATGCGAGAACAACTCACAGATTTCCGCGTCTGCGTGACGTATCCCACTCATTAAGTCGTAGACAGAAGCTTCCATGCATGGTCAGGATTGGGATACGACGGCACCGGCTGAGAGTGGTCGGCACCCGGCGTCTGGATTTCGGGGGTATAGAGGGCATGCCAGGATCGTAGCGTATATCAGGCGCTCAAGAAATACCATGAGGGCCCGAGGCCACTTTTAGGTTTTTATCTGCGGTGAAGGCACCATCTGGCGGTTGTTGTGGAGTGTGCGTGGGTGCTGCAGCGGATTTTGGAGTTCCGAGGCCTTGTTTTGCAGACCTATCTGCTGTTTGCTGTGCTTGTCACGCCTAGTTAGTCGTGACTCTACCGAGTGCACAGAGGCGACGCGACACGTATTTGGTCCAGGGCGGGGGAGAGTGAATGCTGGGTTGTGTTGATCGGTATTGACCGCCTGATCGAAATGGGCACGGCCGAGGCAGACCCAACCGGGCCGGGCAACTTCCCAGTTGGGTTGTCCAGAGGTGCGCTCACTAATCCGGTGAGGGGCCTATTTGGGTCGAGATGGCATCCAGGCCCTGCACACCGTTTGTCGCACAACACCTCCTGTTAGTCAGACTAGGCATTTGTTTGCAGGCGCGCACCACAGTTTTGCCAGTCTCCGTCGCTTCGCTCTGCCATCCATTAATCCGGCTCGGGACCCGTGTTCCGGGCGAACCGTAGAAAGCGGAATTCGCCCACTCTCCGCGAATTGCTCTCGCGTCTCGCCGCTAATCCCGGACGGATGGCGGCCTACATCATTAAGCCGTCATCGAGCTGCCGCAACCAGGAGGCATCCGCTCAACGCGAGATCGCGAGTGCGGACCCGAAATCGGTCGACTTCGAGTGGCACACCCCGAGTGTTTCAATGAAGTCGTTCCTCCGCAGCCAGCATCCCATGCTGTCAAACCTACCAATTAGGAACCGGATCGGGTCCCATGATTTTTGACGAAAAATGGAAGCCGTCGGGGTGTTCGGTTGGGCGTGTGGGGGTGTTGATGCCGGTCGGGTGGGGTTGTTGTGAGCTCGTTTTGAGTGTTTTTGAATGGTTGTTGTGTGTCAGTAGGTTTTCGGTATTCGGTTGAGCTGTTGGGGTTGGTTTCGTGGTTTGTTGCACGAGGGTGTTTTCTAAACATCGAATGTTGTTGCGGTGGTGAGTGGGTTTCGATGTTTCGTGTTTTCGTTTGTTTTGCGGTTTGGTGGGTGGGGGGTGTATGATTAGGGCGAGCATGACTGATGGCGAGGCAAGGGTCGCGATACGGGCGCTTTTCGCGACCCTTCCCTGCTCCTCCCCAGGCCTCGTTCGGTGTCGGTACCGTTCAACGTTGCGATGAAATTCTCCCCGATTGGTGAGAACCAGAGATTCGGAATTTCAAGAGGAGCGAAGCGACTCGATCGACGTTCATATTTTTCGTACGCAACGGCACAATTGAGGGTCGACCCCACTGGCGAGCCGCGCAGCGGCTCCCTGGCGGGGAGCGCAAGCGACTCGCTCCCCGTCTCCCGACGCGAAGCGTCGGGAGGAGCGCCGCGGG